>NC_052947.1:35713989-36013989 GCF_013358895.1 Oreochromis aureus
TTTGGGATATAAACAAGGCGTGTGTGCTGTCTCAATATATTGACTTGCATAAATGCATATGTTTTCATGTATCTTTGTCTTTCAGCATTAACATGCCTATGCCTGATTTCTATGCATTCTGTTTGGTCAAATACCACACTGTGTGGCTGCTTTAAGGTCATTGGGCATCCTATTAACTTTAGCCACAATCTCTTTCCAGGACTTGCCAACCTTGAGAAACATATTTGACTCAGCAGGCAGTTGCCTCTTGATGTCTGCAGCCAAAAAGATACCTAGGTATAACCAGTTTCTTTGGCATGTGAGCCAATCATCCTGGAGAGAAGGTAATAAAGGATGGAAAATAAGAAATAGATAAGAAATAGATTGTAACAGAAGACAGTGGGGACAATGTGAGCAGACAGAAAATTAAGAATGTATTGGAAATTAATAAAAAGACAGAACACTGTTACCACAAAACTGTTCCATTACATCAACTACTGAACTCAGTGAACTTTGAAAATGGGTATATTTTGCAATTGTGTTTTTTTTTCTGTAGCCACTAGGGAGAGCTGCTGTTTAGCATTTAAGGGTAGAGTCAATGTGAATCAAAGCGCATCTGCATTTAAAAAGTAGACAAGCCTTTACTACTAAGACAAGAATCACTTAGAGCCAAATTAAAGATCAATCTATTCTTTTTTTTATAGCCTTTACCAATGTTTGGTTAAAGAGGATCAGCTGTCTTAGCAATTTGTCCACCCTCTGCTTGATGCGAGCGACAAAGCATGAAGATGCTACTGCAGCCGCACTGATAATGCTGTCATCCAGGAGTACCTTCACACAAAAACAAACACAGAGGCACGAAGGATACGCAATTACAAATCGGAAACAATGCTGCCGCTTTACAATAGACTGCATAAGAGTGCTACGCATTACAACCTAGACATCCTCTGTGCTTCCCAAGATAAAGATATCTTTGGAGGTACCATGAGACAGCACAGCAAACACGTGTGTGACTCATTAGGAGTGCTTAATCAACATGGGTTAACTATAGGGCATTTCTTAAATACCTTTTTGCATCCATGTATATTCTCCTATAAACATCAATTTCCTGAAAGAAAGCTGGCGTGTCTGATAGAGTGCTAAATGTGACACCGCAGCCAAAACAGCTTTGTTTAGTAGAATGCAGGAAGAAATAGCCAACCTGCCTATGTATGCACCACTAAAGATCAGTTATTACCATGAACCTATCGGCCAAGTAGGTTATGTTTTTGGTAGCATTTGAGTGAATTCTGATAAAATCTTGCAGGGGCGTAGTGTAGTCATGTTAACAGTCCATCAAAATTTGGCTTACAAAATTTCATCAGGGATTAATAAAGTATTTTGTTTCTGATTCAACCACCAAGGTCTTCAAGGTTAACTCATTGAGTTACTCATCGGAAATTGACAAAAAGCTTAAAATTCTAAATTTGTATTGGCAACATTTACAAAATGATGATTGGTATATGTGGATTCTAAATATCACATTATCGTTTGCATCCAGAGACCTCTGATCTCACTTTTACATTTCATATCTGCCCTTCTTCCAAGTTGACCCCAAAATGTGTTATATCTTTAAAAAAAGCATTGTCAAGAGAAAGCGATATCTAGTTACTTAGAAATTTACTTTATATATTATAATAAGTTCAACTTATTTATGTCCAGTTACTTACAAATTAGTAACTATTATCCATGACCTACTCCTACATGTTTGTGTAATCAAAGCAACCATCTGTCATGCTACTCTTATCCAATTTTTAATACACTACAAAAATGTTAAAAGTATTTTTTAAAAGAACAAAGAAAACAAAATGAATATATAAAAAAATATAATACTAATCCCTTAAAAGCAAATACTGTCCAGAGTGAGCTGCCTTGGCAGAGGTTTCCTCTCTCAAAGTGTGTCTTGTTTGTTTTATTGGGTACGCTAACCGTGTCCTTGCTGTGTTTTACACCAAAGGACAGGTGTAAAATGGAATATTTAACAGAGTAATGTAAATGCAACTTCTACTACAGTTTATATAATATTTGTTTAATTACTGATATGAAGTCCACACACCTTTGAGATAATGTATTAGGTTATTTTTTTCCCTTATCTCTATGTTGCTGAGAAGGAATTAGAGTTTGTATTTCATCTGTAAAATTGCCCTAAGGAGTTGTCATTTAATAACTGCAGATGCAATTATAATAGTGACTTGTGAGCCCATGAAGACAATTTGGGACTGGACATTTCATTCAATCAATCAGTAATCTTTGTCGGTATATTAATTTCTCACAGCTGAGGTTTGGCAAATCTCTGGGCATGTCCCTATAATTGATGGACAGGGGAGCAACTGATATAACAGCTAACCCTTCTTGTAGAAGACAAAGAAACACACAAGTGCACAAAGACTACTGCATAAAACCATCAAATGTATGGTTTCTTACATTTATGCCTACAATATGAAGCGCCTCGTGGGACTGTTGTGATTTGGTGCTATATAAATTAAACTGAACTGAAATGGGATCTGATCACTTTACATACAGCCTGTGGCGCCACCAAAGTCCTTCTATAAACAACTTTTGCTACTTGGCACCCATCTTGAAACACATCCAGGAAGTTATTTTGAAGAAAGCGCAATATTTTTTATTTAAATAGTTAGCTGAACATAAAAACGATATGTATTAAAAAAATGAGTCAAATCTGAGGAAAAAAGGGCCTCAATATTAAAGTATCAAAACTTTAACACATGACCACAGCCATTTTTAATACACAAAAATTTAACTGTTAATAAATCCGCCACACCCACACAAAAAAAGATTATTTTAAATTAGTTTTATTTTTTATAACAAAATGAAAAAAATATTTTTCATACAGCATTGGTACACAAAAAGAATGGAACACATGAAAGCAGTGCTTTCTTGTACCACATTAGACATGCTCTAGATCCACCGAGGCTGTTTTTCTTCGCTGAGATTGCAACCTATTCAGCTATTAGAAAAAAACAAAACAAAAAGTAAAATGAAACGAGCACAACCACAAATAATATCAGTATTCAATCAGACAACAAAGGGATAGTAAAAATACATATTTCTCCTAGCACGACTCTCACAATGGCAGCCCATCACAGGGACCAGCACACTAGATTAGTTACCCATACCTGCTGTGAAGCAGTAGTTGCCCTTTGTTCCGCTTGCGTCAGCCGTCTCTGGAGACGACTCGTCTTCTCTTGATACTCCGCTAGCTGCTTCTCATGCTGCACAAAACATGTATCAATTAGTTACACATGGAGTAAAACACAAATGTCTCAGTGTTAAACCTTTTGCTTTTTTTAAGTACTAAAGTACCAAGGAACATATGGTGGAATTATCATTTTCCATTACTGCAGACATACTTGTTTTCAGGCTGCTGTTCACAGATGCAAGCTTTGCATTTTAAAAATATGCAAAATCTTGACAACATCAGTGCAATTCATTTGTTTCTGAACAAACCCAAGCTGTTTCAGTTCATGGTACATTCTTTAAATTATTCTTGCTGCATCTGTGCATTATGTGAGAAAAACTGCACTCAAACATTAGGTTTGAGCTCATAAGATGAAAGCAACTTCTACAACATAAATTCCTAGAACTTCTAGAATCACTGAGTTGTTAAAGAGTGCTGACATTTTTCTTAGCTGCTGCAAAGACCTGACATCTGCAGAGGCTAACACCTATTAACAGGCTTAAAGAAAAAGAAAAAGTCATTCACATATAATACAAGAATTATTTGAGAAATGGCCAGTTTCATTTTTCTCTTACAATAATCTCTAGTGTGTGTTTGTGTGTCGCTCAAACCTCAGAAATTGTGTCATGGTCAGTTTGAAGCTGTGCCTCCAGCTCACGTGAACGCTGCTTCTGTCGATTCAGCTCTGCCCTGAAATGAAGTAAGTAAGTAAGTAAACTTTATTTATTAAGCGCTTTTCACAGATAGACAATCACAAAGCGCTGTACATAAATATTAAAATAAACAATAAAATCAATAGACAATGTTCATTAAAATGAACATTTTTAAAAAGACGAGTGCAACCATCTGTCAGTGAGGGCCAAGTCAACTTTTGTTTCAGCTGCTATTGAAATGCATCTGTTACTTAAACTTTGTTTCACTGTTACAGATAAAACTGAATAAAGTCGTTCAGGTAAAGTGTCAGACTGAGAATATTTCTTTACATTTAATTAAAAGTTTTTATTTCATTTTATAGACTGCTGTATTAAAGATTTCTTTTTCCAATTTCATTCTTTTTCATTTTTCAAAACAACCCACTGTTTCAAATTTTTCTACACCAGAAGCAGCCAGAGATACAGGCAAAGTATGCCGCGTAAGGTGAAAGGGTCAGCTGCACACCAATGTTTCGAAACCAACTTTAGCTCAGTTATTGAGTTTCGACCTGCCCATTTGGCCCATTTATCAGCGTGGTCAATAGCGGCACCAGCAATGACCTACAGTTCATGGAAGCAATTAAGGTACTCAAGCTCCCATCTGAGTCATAACTCTGCCAATGCTGAACACAAAGAATGCACATTATTTTAAATTCGGCATGACTTATACCTCACAGGATGTTACACCTGTGTTTGTTTCTCTCACGTTTTAAGCAGATTTACTGCTATTTATCAAATAGTCGCTTGCAAATATCTTTTAAAATGTTAGTGACACAGGAATTCTGTAACAGATGTCAGTACATCTATATAAAAGTGGAAGAATACCTCATTTTCATAGAACCATGCTAAAATGTAAACAAATATAGGCAATATACCTCGACACCCTAAAGCATTATGGGAACTAATCACTTTAGCTTTGTGTGAGGAAGGAAAGAGTGTCAGGCAACAACTCCTGAGGTGCACAAGCACATAGTAATTACCCAGTCAAGTCACACTCACAGTTGCCAGCGTAGAAGAGTTTGTAAGTTAGTCATGTGAAAAAAGGTTTCACAGGAATACACAGTCCTAGAAGTGTCCATAGAAGAGGCTTTCTTCTGGCAACCTTAACAAACAAGCACTACTTTTTCAGTCTATTTCTAATTATATTCTCATGAACTTTAACATGTGCCATGCTAACTAGGACGTGCAGAGTTTAAGATGTAGCTCTTGGGTTACTTTTTATTTCTTTTTTTTTTACAATTTTTCTGATGGTCTGAGCTCAGGTGAACTTGCCAAGGCATCCACTCCTTGGAAGATTGTTATATTATGTTAAAGCACACCTGACCACCATCCTGACCAAACGTCTGCTTTTAAATAGGTGGTCACACTTGACAACCAGCACCTGGCTGCTATTTCCCTTTTAATTCCTATTAAATCAATAAGGGTGTACTTTGTTTTGCACAGGACTAGACAGAGGCCTGTACAAAATCTTTCTTTCTTGTAAGTCATCTGGTATTTAAATTGTGAAGTTGTAATCCTTTAGTTCAAAAGCACATTTCTTCTGTGCCCTTCTGTCCTTGCATTAGTAATCTTAAAAATACAATTTCAAAAGTCTTACTTAAGGGTCGTGATTTTAGTCTCAAATGCATGGACCAGGTTCTTGGCCTCTTCCTTCCATCGCTGTGTACTTTTCTGCTGAGCTGTAAGAAGTCGAGTGAGATCAGCGCTAGAACTTCGACTGCTTTCCTCCAGCTCCCTCACTCGTGCATCCAGTTCTTGCTCCTTTAAGCTGTACTCTTGCTCCATCTTAGAAACCTGAAGGGATGAGGTTATATAAAGTTTCAAATTCTTTTTAAATGGCCAAATAAATGATGTAATGGTACATTATCAATTGTGTGTAAACCCTGTTATATGCTATATATCTAGCTATCATACTACTGACAAAGGCTTTTCAGCAGTTAATCAAAAATATAACACTTTCTTATTCCACTTTATTTAAAGAACCATTTCACAGACTTTACACATACCTCAGAAATTATCCCAGAAAATGTCATGAGGCTAGAAAACCTTTAATTAATTAACTCTTGATTTTTTTCTTAAATGTGGTCATTTATTAGGCAGGGTTGCAATTCGTTATTGTTATTATTAGAATGCATTATGGGCACTCCAAGACCCATAGGAAGCCCAAATTTCCCAAATTTGGATTATTATTCTTTATCGATTCCCATCCTTCCCATTTACCTGTTGCTTGGCCTTATTCTGGACCTGCAGGGTGGCTTTGCGCAACTCATCCATCTCCTTGCGGAGCTGAAAGTTCTCCTGCTGCAGTTGCAGCCGCTCCTCGCTGACATCGATGCAGTCATTGCGGGCTGAAGCCAGAGAGCTCTGCAGGCGTCGCACTTCTTCCTGGCATCGTGACAGCTCCTCGCTATAACTACGGGTAAAAGATTGGAAGAAATAATGAGCAAAGTAAAAACAGAGCACTAAACCTGATGGACAGAATACTTACGGATCAAATAACGAAGAGCAAACCTATAGTGCACTTACTCCATCTCCATCTTTTTAAGTTTGTTCTGCGTGCTTTGCAGAGTGAGACTTATGTCTTCCTTCTGCCTCTCAGAATCTAGACACCTCTGATGAAGGGCATCAATCTTCCTGAACTCTGGCTCTGCCCTGCCCTCCTTATATACCTGACACAAAACACAGCAGACTGTTAAAATGATCAGCAGTGCCTCAGCACATTCACAAAACCACATAATCAAACATTATCAAAACACTGGAACAACTTTTTGCAGTGTCTTTCTTGCATTTCCCCTGATAAATTCAGATACCTTCTCCAGTTCCTCCTCTACAGCTTTTCTCTCTCGCAGGGACCTTTCAATCTGAGACTCTTTATCTGAACACTCCTAGACAGAGTCGGAAAGAAGAGGAAAAAATGTTGGTAGGAGACAGAAATGAGTGGACAGGCAGACGCTATAAAAGGATTTAGGGTGATTTTGAAATGAGTTTGCCCTCTTAGTTGGACAATTTCTTACCAGCTGCAGTGCAGACAGCTCCTCTGCCATACGGTGGATTTGAACATTGCACTGTTTGCGAACATTTTCCACCTGTTAAAAGATAAAGCCATAAAGCTCAAATATGGGGAGTTTAGCTCCTTTGCTTTTCCTTCCCCTTAGACTGACTTTTAATGGTCACAAAAAGGCTTAACTTCTGAACTTAACCATCTGAGTTAAGTGCAGATATAAGTAAGGAAAAGCAGTCTGTGTTTTGACTACCCCTATTTTAACTTTTTCCATAGCATATTCGGTAACTGAAGGAAGAATTGGCAATGCGTGAACAATAAAGTCATATAAATTAGTACACTGAAATCAAGATTTGCTGAAGATTGAAACCATAAAAAGTCGAGATGAAAATAAACATCAAGCAGTAACATAGTGATGTATTTACTGACTTGATTTATGTATATACGAAACAACAGATAACAATGACACACAGGTCATAAAACAAACAGAAAAAACGAAAACTATAGCAACCAAAAATGGAGCAATTGCTGCAAATCCCTAATTACACTTTATAATGTAGGTGCTGCTATGATATTACGTGCTTTCCTTGTAGTTCAGTGAATATATGGTAAATCTTGCCTTGCGATCACAACAGCTACAAAGGCAGTTTAGTGAGTTCTTGGATGCAGCTACCTTGAAAAATATGTCGTCCTCAAAAATGTCCTTGTGGCATTTATTGCTAAAGTAGATGTTTCAAAGACTACATTTTGCCATGATAACATACAGAGACTCTGGCTACCAGAGACATAGTAGTGTTGCTGGTAACCTGAACATCAGTGATATAGCATCTCATCTGGCTCACAATCCATAACAATTCAAAAATTAAAAAAATAAATAATAAAAGTAACCTTGAGCGCAGTGGGGGGTGAAGACCCATTAAGTGATGATTGATAAGTTTCACTACAATCTGACCAATACTATTGAAAGAGTAGGGATTCCTTTCCATTGTGGATGGACAGACACCTCACACAGCTCATAAGCTCTGATCATTTGGCTGGATGACTTAAAAAATTTGCTAAGTCATCACAGCCTTACTTCCAGACAAGTCACTAAAAGTATTAAATACAAATGCCATTCCCATCAAAATCTTAAGTGAGAAAGTTAAAGTGAAAATTATCAAAAGCATTTTCTTCTTCACAGACATTTAAAGGACCATCAGGCCATCGTTTACATTTGTGTTACCTGTTTGCTTTTGTTAAACTGATATTCTTCACTAGATAATCAATAACAATAGCCTGAAACTATGGACATTTCTTTGTGTCACCTGCATATATATGCTTCCTGATGCAAGTATATAATGCACTTGCATATTAAAGACACATAAAAACAATACTGCAAACTGTCAAAAACAGAGCACATGCAAGCTGACTGTGAATACAGTTTAACTGTAATCTCTGGCCTCCATTTTTGAAAATTTCTTCCCTCACAGTTATCAGTTCCAGTGGCTCTTATGCCTTCAGGTAAGTCTGAGGTCTGACTGTCAACTGTAAGTAATTCTTCATTACATGACCTTATCTTAAGACTGAACTGCTTTAAATGAGAATGAGGGACAGAGTAGATTAAGGTAAAAATAAAAATAAAACACTAATCCACTTTGACTAAAATATTTAAACTTAAACTGTCTTCAATGACAAAATTACCTGTAAGCTAGGTAAGCAAAGGCACGATAAAGGCAAAGCCCCATGATTTGGAAAAAGCCTAAAAGCATCAACATTTAATCTCTAGAATATCATCCCATGTTGAGGGCCAGCAAGAGACTAAGATGACAGCTAGTGCTTCAGTCATACCATTCTACATTAATAGGATTAAACAGTTGAAGGCCTTGATGAAAAAGATCCATTAACAGAGCATTAATCACCATGTCTCCAGGGTTACACGGGGTAAAGAGCAGGGCTTTGCTTTCAGCTTAGTGCCTCATATGTTAAAAAAAAAAAAAGTATGGCTAAGCACAAGGTACAGTTGGAAGTTGCACTTCTCCTTGTAAAACTAATTATGAATCAAAAACTTTGGTTTCTGTAATTTTCAGAATTGCCATTTTCGAAAGAAAGCATACAGATTTGGCAGCAAATACCCTGATGTCATCTATTGCTTTTAAGAAATGATGCGACTTGCTTCAAAGCAGACTTTAGTCACACACGAATCAAATTACATGAGTGTATTTTTAGGAGAAGCATTCATTTGGCCATTTAGTAACTGTGTACCTCTTTCTTGGTGCGGACTGCAGCATCATAGATCAACTGCTTGATTGCTTCCTTTGTCTTTTCCAGCTCTTCTGTCTTCTGCTTCTCTCTTAACACGGCCTGAAGTGAAAAGTAAAGGCAGATACAGATAGGCAATTGAGGAGAGATCTGAAAACTATTTAGAAGATGCAGTCGAATATGTCAAAAAGACGACTCTGCCATTTAAAACGAACGCGATAAAACACTGAAAGATCCAAAGTAACTGCATTTACCTGGTCTTTGTGCAATGTGGCTTCTTCGGCCACTTGAACGCTCTCTCGAACTTTGGACAGGGCTTCATACTTCTCCTCTTGGAGAGTGGTGCAACGTGCCTGGAGTTCCCCCACCTTTCGCTCCCACACAGTTTGTTCTCTGCGAACTGCCTCTGCCTCCTGTGATGCAGCTTTTAGCCTGCGATTGCAAAAAAGAAACGATACCCAGCAGCAGAAAGAAAGTCAGAAAACTACTGCTTGACCCCATAAACACTGAAGCACTGATGTAAAATTCCACGACTTTCTATTAGATCAATACGCTGGCAGTGCTTTCCTAAACTCAACCACTGTTCCATCTTAGCTGACAGCCAGCAAGTGAAAGCCAGCAGTTTAACATGGGCTGACCTGGTCTCCAGCTGGCTCAAGGCTGCCTGAAGCTGCTGCAGTCGTCTGTCTGCTGCGTGTTCACGGCCCCGTGTTTCAGCCATGTCCTCTTCCTAAACACATATGCATACAGTTAGGTCCAGAGGTTTGGGACAAGGACACCTTTTTTTTGGAATTTTGCCTCCATCCAAAAAGATCAAGATGTGATGAATTACACTTTAGTAAAGTCATTGGATAAACTAACAATTTTAAATTTAAAAAAAAAAGGATTTTTTTTAGTACTTGAATGAAAATCATTTGCAGTTAATGACCATCTGAAGTCAATATACATGGACATTGTCAAATGCTGCATTTCCTCCCTTGAGATGCTCTGCTAGGCCCTTGCTGCAGCTGCCTTCAGTTTGTGTTATTTTTTGTTTTTAGTTTTTTCATCAGTAACTTTCTTTGGTTGAGATCAAGTGACTGACTAGGCCATTGAAGAACACTCAATTTTTGTTACTTTCGCAGTATGCTTTGTATCATTATCCATTAGCACAGTGAAGCACAATCCAGAAAGAGGATTTCTCTGTTCATTCAACACTGTATCAGCAATAACAGCATCCCTAACTCACTTGTGATCTAGTTTCCACGGTGTTTGAGAGATGCTCTGCTCATGAGGCGTTTTTTTTCTCCTCCGTCATACTTTACCCTTCCATCATTCTGGCGCAAGTTAATCTTAGTTTCATCTGTCTAAACATTATTTTCAGAACGAGCAGGCTCTTTTAAATGTTTTCTTAGACTAATGTGGGCTTCCTATACTTTAGTGTAACCAGTTGTCTGCAGCTTATTGTAAACCCTCTGTATTTACAGTCTTCCTCTTGATCGTAGACTTTGACAGTGACATGCCTATGTACCTCTTTCAGAATCCTCTTGACTTGGTTAGATGTTGTTCTTCAAGTTCAACAGTTGGAATTAACTTATCTTTTCATGTAATAATCAGGGAACAGACATTTGTGCAACTATATATAAAATTGTCAGTAATTCAGTTCAAACTGTTATTGCAGTACTTTTTTTAAAAGCCTTGAATCAAAGCTGAAAGTCTGCAGCGTTTGATTTAAAATTTAAAATCAAAGCAAAGACACACTGTCTAAATGTAGAGCCATAACTATATCTGTCTATCAAAATAGAGTTGTAAGGATGCAGGAATCTAATTTCAGATTATTAAAACAGATAGATAGGCTGACATTTTTTCGGCAAGTAAAGTATTGGTCTTTTTTCATGAATATTCATGAATTAGGCAAATATATGTATTTATATTTTCTTTTTTTCTAACCCGTCTCTGCATCTGTTCCTGGAGATTCTGCAACAGCTTGGTCATTTCATCCACTTTGGCTGTGGCTGTCCTCAATTCAGCTTTGGCTTGCCTACATAAGGACAGCGAAAGGAGAAAAAAGAAAAAACACAAATTAAATAGCAGACTAACTGTCATTTAGAATTTATAGCAGCCTGTCTGGATTACTGAAACTGAAAAATATATTTTGACAATTAAAAAAAAAAAAACAAGACAAAACAAACAAAAAAACCCTCATTTTCTTCATTTTTGGTAAATGTCAGTTGAAAAGATGTCTTTTTGGCAAATATCAAGCTCACAGCTTAAAACATACATTTAAACTTTAAGACTTGAAAGAACTCAGGGGTAGAGATGTCGTGTTATGGGAGACTTTGAGACTTTTACTTCACACTGCTCTTCCTAAAATATAACCTCCATTTATGAAACAACTTCAATTCACACAAAGTTACAGGACATGGGAGAAGGTGATTTTCAGTCCAGTGTAGCATGTTGTGTAGTAGTGTTACACACTAACAGAACATGACCTCTGATGGCAGCCAGTAGCCTGTTACCTGAGCTGGCTGTGTAGCTCCTCCATCTCCGTGCTCTGCTCTGTCACTGTCTTCAGGAACTGCTGGTTTGTCTGTGTGTGGCAAGAAAGACACGACTGCCATTTGTGTGGCATGATTGCAAACACAGCTCCAACATTAACAACATCCAAATCAACCTTGTCTCTAATACATTTTTCAGTGTCCTTTTACATTAAACCCCGAGGTGTCTCTGTCAGTGACTACTACAAAGCCAGTCACTCTCCATGCTGTGAAAGAAACAGGCTGCTTGCATGAACAGTCAGAGGGGGGAGAGCCTAAAGCTTGCCTTCCCATTAAAAATGCATTAGAGGGATATAGTATTACTATACAATCTCTTTATACAGTGTATTGTGACCAAGCACTTGGCATGTGTGTATGTGCGTTCACAAGTTTTTGTGTGAATAAAAATATCCACAATATTTTGTACTCCTTAATCTCCGAGCAAGGTTAAGCCCAAATACAGGTCAGTCGTGTCTCTAAATAAATAAATAATCTCTAGTGCTGAATTATCTGTGACTGTAGGATAGAGAGAGAGCGACAGAGGGAGAGCAGAGAGTACGACTTAAAAAGAATCTAGTTAGAGGATTACCAGGTGAGCTGACAGTCAATTATACAGCCTGGCAGTTCTGGGTGACTACAGGAGTGATTTAGAAAACCAATTCGCTTAGTTAAAAGATTAATTATTAGAGCAGGGTCAATTTCAGAGAAGTGCATAACATTTCAATACCGTGGCTAATTGGGAGGCAGCAATTTAACACACTTTTAATTAACCGTCACTTACTGATTCCAGTTTCTGATTGGCTGCTTGGAGTTTGTACGTGTGCTGCTGAAAGTGAACAAGCTGATCCTGTGACGAAAAAAGGGGCATTCATGTCAAGTTAACTAACAGTAATTACCTCATCCTTATATCCCACATTAACTAAGGCCAAAGTGCTCTAATTAACTTGATTACAATGATAATAGCGCCATCTAGCGGTGAAAGGTTATTGTTCTAATCAATTTCTGGCTTTGCATTTTCATTTCGGAATACTGAACCTTGAGCTGCTGTCTCTGGGAGTCATGGATTTGTCCTTCAGAGATTGTCTTCTGGTAGACCTGCTGGAGGCGGTCCAGCTCCTGGGCTGTGGTCTGCCACAGTTCCATGGCCTGCATTCGCTCCTGAACACATACAGCAAACAATATCCACCCACATTTTGACACACAGTTAACTTTCTTACTAGGAGTTGGAAGAAGAATACCAAACATCTTTCTGCATTCACAAGAGATCATTACTCCAGACACAAAAACAACTCTTCTCCCTCAAAGACGACTAATGGTTTCTAAATAACATGTGTTGCATCTTGTTAGCGGGATAACAAATCACCACTGAATCCAAAAAATGACCTGGGTTTTGTTCAGAATTATTAAAAAGTGCAAAAATGACAGCTTCATTATAAGAGTGTGTGGAGCCGCTGGGAAAGGCTTTGCTGTCTTCAGTTATTAGTGCAAACGTGTGAACTCACTACTCAAAAAGAATTATGTATCATTTCCCAATATTGCATATGTTTAAAAAAAAATACAAAAAAAAAATCATACACAGGCGGTACAAATGTTTAACTGTCAGAAAGCAATTCTGACAAAGCCAGAGTGGCTGTTTCCTTGTGCTCTCCACTGAATCCACAGAGATCAAAATAATATTGATCGTCTGATCTAACTTCCAGTCACGATGAATGTTCACAGCATTCAGCTAAATTCCAGCTGCACTTCAGCTCAGCCAAGGCCCTGTTGCAGTTTTAGTGTCCATACAAAATAAACATACCCATTAATACATTTCAGCTTCACAAACATTAAAAATTTATTCTGAGTGCTACTTAACAAAAAAAAGAAAAAGCTTTATTATTGTTATAATATTACATTTTTAAGTCGATCACCTGAATATTTAGTTTAACCTGTATCCGAGGCGCCTACGGCTTTTAGTTGGTCAGTGAATGAAGAGACGAAACCCCTAATACATCCGGGTAGCTCTCATATAGTAGGCAAAAAAAACACTGGCATACCCTGACGCTGAAAAATCATCAGCTAAGAATAAGTTTTTTAGGGATACCTGCAAATTGGTGCGGATTAACTTCCCATTTAGCATTTAATCAAACAATCAACTAAACACTGTAGCTCTAAAAATGTCGTTTCTTTTGATCTTAGATTGCTTACAACCACACTGCGAATTAGGCTACACTTGGACCCGGGGGGATGGTCACCAAAAAAATTTCAGGAATTAAGGAATTTGTTAACTTACAGCTTTCGTGCAGAACTTAAATGATCATAATTAACCTTACTGGACCAAACTGTGTTACTACAACCTTGGATACATTATTAAGACTACACCCTACTTTGATAAGCAGTACTGTCAAATCCTATCAGGATAAAGAGAAAAAGCCAGGTATTAAAGGAAGACAGGTTGGATAGTCATAGATTCAGTTTATAGGAAGATAACCTTTGAAGCAAAGACCTACAAGGAGGCTTTCTAATGAAACAAGGTCTGTACAGATTTAAGCCACATCAAGCTGAAATGGACTGAAAAATAGAAGAAACAGCAAGTACGACGCAACTGAATAAACTTCTGTAACACAGTTAGGATGAATTTTCTAAATTCTTTCCTTTTTATAGAAAGAATTCTACAAATGTTCAGGGTCGAGTGAGTTGCAAATTTAGATTAATACACTTTACAGTTTAAGATGATTCCCTTTTCTAAAGTTAAATATGAATTCCTTCCTTACAATTTATTGGCATTTCTTGACACCATGTGCTTGCTTTCAAGTTTTGGAAAACACATGCAGAAATTTAAGAGTGCTGAAAAACTCTGTCAGCTTCTAATTCCTGGTGTTTAAGAGCAGAAGAGTGCAGAAAAGACCTATGGATGTGTGACTTCAAAGTCCAGGCTGATGGATATACACACAGGCTAGAAAGGCCCCACACATGATGTGTTTCTTATATAAAAAAAAGAAGGAAAAAGTGTGTCTTAATCTACAAACGTTTAGACATATCAAATGGACATTTATGCAGACCTGTTCAGACAGCTGGACCTGTTCTTGGAGATTTTTGATGACCGCATCTTCTTCCAATGTGCTGCCCTCTACTCCTGAAGCTGTGGGCAGGGCATGAAGCTGCTTCTCAACAGACTCTCTCAGCTCTGCATGAAGCCTGGAAAAAGTATTCAGACTTAAGATGTTATGTCACAAAAATAAATAAATAAATAAATACATTAACAGCATGCATAGTTTTAAGTGCTAAATAAAATAGAACAACCTTCATTAGGTTAATTATTTAGCTGGAACGCAAATGGTCAAGATGCCAGAATACTAATCAAAGCTCTAATTACTAGACAAATGAGCGCACTAATTACAGCAACCTGATTTGTGGTAGGTCATAGAAAAACAATCAGCCACTGAATGTAAAATAATTCAAGTAACAAATTCACACACAATACTGAATAATGCCATATCTTATGACAGGTTTAACTTATTGACCATATTAGTACATTTGTCATGTTCTGTTGTGCAACCAACTTCTTTATATATTAACATGAGTGGATTTAGATTTTTTTTTTTTTACCTTTCATTTTCCTTGACAACCCTCTCCAACTTCAATTTGACATCTGTCATCTGTGTCTGTACGTGAACACTGAGAGTCATTGATAACATCCCGACATATTTAATGCATCAGATGACCAAGAAATCTCAGGATTAAGATATTTATTTCCCAGCTACCTCTATCAAAGTCTTTGACTTCTGAATTATCAGTTTAATAGATTTCAAGGACTTAAATCTATAAATCACATCACTTCATCAAGCACCCACCACCACACGCCTGTGTATTCGAACATTTCAGATGAAGGATGTTTTATTATTTCAGTATGTTGTTTTGTTGATTTACCTGATATCTCTGCAGCTGTTCAGTCATTTCTTCCATGTGCCGATCATACTCAGCTATCAGAGGAGCCATTATACTGCAACACAGACAAATGACGTTTCAGTACTGGGGGAAAACTTTTTTTAAAAATTTGTGTTCACCATAACTCTGTCTTGCTGAATCTCCAGTGAATGCTGTGTGTCTCTAATGTGTCTACAAAGTGGTATGAAACTGATGAACTGACCCTCTATCTGAGATCCAGGGCACAGGAGACTCAGCGCGTCTTTCCTCCTCAACCTACCAAAGATAAGGCATGTAAGGGGTGAGGGCTAGCAGTAGTTAATTGTATCAAAAACTTACTTTCCTTAGTTAAAAACAACAATCACAATTTTTTTTATTGAAGATGCCAAATGCTTGATTAATTTTAGATGAGCTAAACTAGCATAAGTTTTTAAGTTGAAGATCATTCTACTGTACACACAAGACTGTGTCAGTACCCACCCAGACAATGCAGTAATTAAGTTCACAGATGATACCACTGTGGTGGGGCACATCTCTGGGGGCAATGAGACAGCATACAGAGCTGAGTTTCAGAGGCTGTCGGACTGGTGTGCGGACAACAATATGGGCCTCAATACCACCAAAACAAAACAGCTATAGTCAACTTTAGAAGAAGGAAGTCTGAGCTGCAGCCCATCAGCATCAATGGGAAGTGCATGGAAATGGTATCCAGCTTCAAGTTCCTGGGTGTGCACATATACACAGACCTCCAATGGACCTCAAACACCTCGGAGGTTATAAAGAAGGCCCAACAGCGTCTCCATTTCCTGAGAATCCTCAGAAAAATGGACCTGAAGTGGGAGCTGCTGATCATATTCTACAGTTGCTCTATTCAAAGTGTGGCGACCTACTGCATCTCTGTATGGTTCTCTAGCTGCACAATGGCACACAAAAAGGCACTTCAAAGGGTCATTAATATGGCCCCAAAAATCACTGGACATCCTCTTCCATTCCTGAAGAACTTGTCCAGCACTTGCTGCCTCAAGAGGGCACGCAGCATCCTACAGGATTGCACACACCAAGGACACCGGGTGTTTAAGTTGCTGCCATCTGGCAGGAGATTCAGGTTGCTGAGGCCACGGAAAAAACAGACTCAAGGACAGCTTTTACAACAGGGCAATAGCCCTAATCAATGCTAACAGCTGACCTGATTGTCAATCTCTCTGTACTTTTTTGGGGGGCAATAATGTGCAATAAACATTCATTCTTTAATTTATTAAGTCATACTTTTTTTGCAATTTTTAAAAATCCACTTTTAAGTCTACTGTGTTGTGTTGTGCTTAGTGCCGACATGGAACAGTTTCCAATTTCATTGTACTATAGTACTAAGTATGACTGTGCAATGACAATAAAGAGTTATCATATCCGATTTTATCTTATCTCATCTTATCTTATCTCATCTTATGTCTTTGTACCTGAGAAGATGTGGACAGAGCACCGTGCCCATATTGATACTGGCTGAGAGCAGAATTTAGCCTGCGGACTGAAATGACACAAAAACGAGGACACTTACACAAAAAAGCATAGATGTTCTAGTTATTATCACAAGCAGAAGACTGTAAACATCCAAAAAATGCACGCCATATAATTGATTGATTTTTATACAGGGACCACCTATGGCATAAAAAAGACATTAACATAGAATGGTGGCAAAAACTGATGGACTAGAGGGCGTAACAGAAAAATATGCATGTAGTCTCCAGGTTTCGTCTCACCTTGATCACGCAAAAACTCCAGCTCTGCCTCCATGCTTACGGTATCGTCTAAAGAGAAGCAAAAGAACTTACACTGGCAAAAACGACCACTACCCCCAAAACTAAAGACGAACACTTAAAGCCTGTCAAACCTGGCACCACTAATCTAGGTGTTTTTTTTTTTTGTTTGTTTTTTCAAGTTAACGTTTCGGAACACGAAGAGAAAACTGTCTTCTAAGAATGTACTAATTCAGGTAAAGATGACACAAAGCCGCTAGAAACGTTCACAACAAACTAGCTAGCTACGTGTAGTACATTTGTGCAGCTCGTGTTAGCTAAAGCAGCTAATCAATCTCGGCTAAGCTCATCAAAACAACTCAGCGTTTTGATCCCTTTAACAAAACACCAAACACATTTTCCGAGACAGGATGCGCTTAAAAAATACGCAAATGTATCACATTAAAATTTTAAATTCATAATAGAGGTTTTTACTTCAATCCTCGTTTCCGCCTCTTGTTTTAAAGTAAACAAACGGGGACCAATGGAAAAGAAGCTGTGCAACCGTAAAGTCATTCCGTCTGTACAAGAAACGCGAAAGGATGTTCCTTTTTAAAAAGTAAAAATCAGGAAGCAGATGTAGAATACATTTGGAAGTCAATAATGCCAACTCTGCATATATGACAGTTTGAATTCGGTTGTTTTTTAAGGTATGATATATAATGTCATCACGTGAAAAGAGATTATGGTTTCTAGTTCGTCAGAATGTGTCAAAAATAGTGTTTTAAAAATTGCATTTCCATACAGATGTAACCACATATTGCATGAACACGTAAACAGCATAGAGTTGGAAAATATCGTCCTCTGCTTGTCGTTTTAATCTCAGATCTTATCAAGTAAGTGTAATCATCGGACGTTTGCTTTATCAGGAAGATGATTTTACTGTCTTGTTACTGATAACATAATTCTGTTTGACATTAACACAATTTGATAACAAACTGCTTAAAGGGTGAAACGCAGAGTATTTAAAGAAATTACACGCTCACTTGGAGTACTCTTGTCCTGTAGCCAGTGAAAACAAAACATTTGACAACATGGGGGTGACTCGTGGACTGCAATTTATAACACTTATCCACATTCTGCTATGCTGTGAATCTCTGTAAGTTTTGTAGCTTCTTTGTTCCCTGTGTCGCTGCTCACACAGCAGATTTTAAGACTGAGTGATTTTCTTTCTTTCAGTCCTCGCACGCAAATGCAGTTTGACATCGAACACACTTGGGACAGCAACCCTGTGAATCATGACCCCCTCAAAATCACCTTCTCTCCTGGGTTAGGAGGCCTGAAGGTGGAGGTGTCTGGTCCATTCTTCAATGATCCGGCTGCTCCTGCAGGGCCCCCAAGCCAGGCCTTCCCTGGACTGTGGAATTATGAAGGTGGGTAGATTGGTCTGTTGCTTCTATAGCTATGCAACCTTTCTTTTAACACAAGCTTTTAGGGGTTTAGTCCGTGCAAAAAAACAAAAACAAAAAAAACAAATCGATTTTAGTTTGAATAATGTGATATGAATTCATTAAATCCTGAATTTTTAAATATAAATATATTTTATCAGAAATGCCAGAATGTCAGCTTAAAGCTCACAAAACTATTTCAACAACCGCCAAACAGGTAAAACAGCAAACGGTTAAAAGACCCAGTAAAAAGATTCTGCATAAAGTTGTAAACACAAAGCGCGACCGTCGGGTTGCCTGCACAGACATGTCGTCGGGTGCTGAGAGTCGACATCTCACAGATTCTGAAGCTTCACTCCAACCGAAATTCACTGAACCAGCAGCAAAAGAAGATCAAAACTATGCTTCACGTTTGAAAAATATCTTACCTTGGTTGTTTTGTTTCCACCACAATAAAATTACACTTCCTGCACAGCTCTCTCTCTCAGTGTACTTTAAGAACAGTTTACCATCAAGAATCTCTATTTTCTGAATTATTCGCTTGCTTATTACACACCAGTCTATCGTTGTTTACAGTGCTATCGGGCACTGTTTTTTTTTTCTTTCAAAAATGACCTCTGACAAGACCTGCTGTCAATACAAAACGCTTAGCTCTGTCTCTAAAAAACCCTCTGTAACTTTGCTCTGCTTCACCTCAACAGCATCAGATAAGCATATGCTGATTTTTTGTTTTCTTCCATTTTTTTCTACTGCAGAATATTTTTAAGGCGGTTATCTGCTATAAAAAGCCACTCCATGAAAATCTCCTTCAGGTTTTTCTGTGTTTTATCCTCAGTTACTTTGACACAAAGGCATCTGCTGTGATGCTTACACCTCTGATGAAGTCTCACAAGTGTCAGCTTTGCTTTTATTGCCTACATAGATATCAAAATATGGACATGTACTGATAAATGATCAGAATTATAATATTACTGACTGAGTCAAAATTGAATCGAATCGGGACCTTGTGAATCGGAATTGAAACAGTTATAGAAATCAGTGACGATACCCAGCCCTATTATAAAATATATATATGTTATAAAATACCTTTAGCCTTACGCCCTTAATTTATGTGTCATAAGTAGCCCCATTTGCAAATTATTAATGTAAAATAGAATCCCCTTTTTAATAGCTTAATTGGGTTTACATAATTTCAACTGTTTTTAAATGTTTGTTATTGATGGAAAATGCAGTCTGTTATATATATGCACAGTATGCTTATTTATATTACATTAAATTAGAATATTGACGAGTTTCATATATGCCTATACAACATGAAGCTAGTCCCATGAAACTGTTATCTTATTTTCTTTAACCTCAGTTTGGAAAACAAACCTGCTCACCAGCACCTCTAAAACTCACAAATTAACATGTTATGTTTTATTAGTTTAATCTGTTCCCATTTGGCCCTTCTCATATTAAACTACTATATACAAAAGCTAACCAGCTGCTAGCTGAAGTGTAATATTTCAGAGACATTTCCCTAATTGTAGCACAATTCTTTTAAACGCTTATAATTAACAAATGAGAAACAGCAATTATATAACCGACAAGCTCCAGACTTCATAAGGCTGATTCCAACGGAAATTCATTATCTTTAAAAAGGTCACATTTATGGCTTATTGTAATAGATTGTAGTATTGTACATGTGTTACTTTTATGGTCCCCATGCTTGTTGTAGCCGTAGTTACGGAACCATCAGTTATGATTATGTAATTTAGTCCCTAGGATGCAATTTTAGGCCCTTTGGCAAGCTGAAATAATATGAATAAAGTCTACTGTGGCTGAAGAGACTAGAGACTGTCTGTTTATGGGATCATTACAGTAACTGCATTATCATTATTATGGCGACACAGCAATTAAACCTCACAATGAGGCTGAGTAATAACAATTGGTTCTAATTGACCTCAAGTAAGTTCGATTTCCGTTTAATGAGCCCCACATATTTGGTCTCATTAATGTTACTTAATAGATTGGAAACCAACCCCATTATGATCTAGGTAGATAAAGAGCATGCTTCTAGGTTAGTGAGTGTGCTGCTCACATAATTGTATTTAAAAGTTTATGTAATTGTTATTTTTGCATGTTACTGTTAAAGTCCAAGTCAAAAATGAATGACCTGAATAATTTATTACTTTTGTCTTTTTTTTCAAAATAAGTGCTGATAAGGTTAACAACACAGTTAAAGCAGTTTATTAATGTGAGATTAAAAGTCTTATCTTCATTTTTCCTTATCACATCAGTTGTAGAGACCTTCTTCCTTGATAGTACTACAGAAAATTACCTGGAGGTGGAGTTTTGTCCGTGAGTACCAAGCTGAGGTCTTGCTCTGCCCATGTATATATAGCCATATGTTTATACACAGTTGAACAATGACACGTCTTCCTTGTGCTTTTACTTTAGACATGGACAACACCTGATATTACTACTGTCAGGAGCCGGCCAAGCATTCCTGGTAGGCTGCGTATGGAGGTATTCGTAGGCTCTTTTGGGGTTCATGGGATATTTCTTACATTTTTGATTTCTCTCTCCAGCAACAGCTTCCCATGGTATTTAACACCAAGATCACAGGAGACAGATGGACAGGTGAGGCTCTCATCCCTTGGACATACTTCCCTCCCAATGTCAACAAGATGAACTCCTACGCGATCCACGGCTCAGGAGAGAATCGTATATATGAGGCTCTTTATCCCATCCCCAAGGAGGAGATAGCCGAAGGACAAATGCCTAACTTGTGAGTATGCTGACTTCTACAAGTGAAGTTTGATGTGCCATAGGTCATGTGCACAGACATTTTGTGTTATAGTGGTGCTGTCGTGAGGCACTGAGACATTTTGCAACTGAGAAAAAAGAGGTTCATGTGCAAAATCACACCTGTTTTGTATATTCTTTTAAAGGTACAGTGAGTCATTTTGTAGGTAATTTAAAAGAAAAAAGAATTTTATACTAATAATTATTCATAAAATACATAAAAACTAAATAGGAGAGGCTGCCAGTTTATGGAAGCCATGGCAACATCTTGAAAACAGCAGCCAAGATAGAAATCGCCGTTCCACCTAATCACATTTTATATACGTGGCTAGAGATTGTCCATATGCGTTGTATTACTATTAATTCAAATGTCATAAATAGCTCTTTCAAACTGCATAGGACTATTTAACATTTGCAAATGTATATTTTCATTATCACTTTCTCCTCCTCTTCATCTGCCTTCTTCACCACTGTTCTCTCCTCCCTCATTACCACCTCATTGTCTTCCTCCTCAACTAAAGTCTCATTTCACGAACTGAAATCAGGGCTCTAACACACAAAACATGCATTAACATACTTATTTATTCTGGTTACTCTCCTTATAAGCTAATATTAATCCACCTAATGCTAATGTAGGCTCTAAAAATTATGCTTTCCCGGTTGATTACATTCTCACATTGTATGACAGTTTATTTGCTATCTGTCCAACAATGCTAGATCCACTTCAAAGCAAGTTTCACTAATGCCGGTTACAGCAGCTAACTGATTACATTTTTCTGATCTCTCTCGGCTGAGTAAAACATGTTTGTCCTACAGCAAACATAAATAATGCACTTGAATTGTGAGGGGTAAGGAAACAGGAAACTGCAGTCTACTGACATCTAGTGATGAGATTTTGCATACTGCATCTTTAAGTTGTAAAACAGGTGTAGATCAAATGGTACTTAGGTCCAATCCACAATCTGTACCTTTTAGAGTCACATTAGTCAACTTTGTCATTTCAAATTAAATGTATATAAATGTGTATTTCACTACTTTATGCATAATATATTAAATTTGTCTTTCTGTCTTCTAGCCACCGGCTAGAGTATTTCAAAGAATTTCGCCTGCAGAGCATCATGGGAGAGGGTTGGGTCCAACCACCATCTGATCTATGGCTTGGAAAGCCTTAAGCTTCTCAGAAACACGCCTTCTCTTTGACTGTTTCATTCTTACAGACACATATGCACAAAAATCCTTTAAAACAGCAGCAGGGCAATAGGATAAACACTCTCTGACAGGGAACAAAGGGCAATCAATCTTTATTAGTTAATGATGTCAAACGATATGACATGAAATATGTTATCAGCTTGTCAGATTGCGTTAGTCTTCACACACATCTGTGCAAGCACACAAACATGCACTGCAAGATATTGGACGTCGCCTCAAATTGCCTGAGCAGAGCGTGACCTACAACACTTGTACAGTGGAGGAAAGCACACAGCTTAAGTGTTTGACTTCAGTGAGATAATTCCTTGCAATTCCTCGTGATTCTAAACCCGAAATGTTGAGGCACTGATATAAAAAAAAGAAAAAAAAGAAAATGTGCATTCTTTTGGGTTTTTCTTTATTGTCATTCCATTACTATGATTAATGTCCTTTATAATGACATATTTTTACATACTGCTGCTGTCCTTTTTCTGTGATTGATGTCACTTTAATTTTATGTCTGATGTTTGATTCTGTTTCATTCTCATGTCTGTATTATAAATAATTATCTGACATTTTGTGGTTTCATCTTTTTCACCTTTTGCCTGATGGTTAGATATTAAGATCAATGTCGTCCTCATGTATAGATGCCATTTATGTGCCTAGATGGTTTAATTTCTGACTTCTTCCCAAAACTTTAAACTGCTCCAGTAACTTTAGCAATATGAATACCCAGTTCCCTTCTTACATAAAACGGCTGTATGATATGGATCGTAGTGGCAGATAAATATTCATCATTAATAGCTGATGAATTTATTACTCTCATATATACACTCACTAGCCACATTATTGGGTACACCTGTGAAACCAAAGCCTCTTCCACATTTTTTGCTTCACTGTCAACTCTACTACTGTTTGCATTAATATTATAAAGATCATGTTTTTTCACCATATCAAAACACAACAAAGGGTGAAATATTAAGAAATTTGATCTCTTTATTAAGTACAGAAGAATTTACTTTGTATAGGGTTGCATTAGATATGCATCTGTACCTGTACCTAAAAAAGTGTCAGTGAGTATATATATCAAAGACCCCGTAACTCACTTTTCCACCCACTTTCTGAAGTGGAGATCACAGACCTTCAGATCTCCGACATACACTGACACACACAAACGGTGATTGGGGACTTACAAATCTCTGTGTTCTCTCCATGACCCCCAAGTCAATTCCTCTTGCCCCCACTGCAGCTCCTTATAGAGCCCGCATATTTATCAGAGACTCCTTTCAGATCACTGACTGGCTAACCTCATCTCCTAACCCATAGATGGGGGCGGATTTATTTTCATGTTGGCAGTGTTGCTCTTCACTGTGGCAGCCCAAAAGCCTATATTGAGCCCTATCAGTTTTAATTGGCATCCTCGTCTTTGAAATGGGTGCAGTGATTAGGCCTGGAGAGCCCACCTCTTAAGCCTCATCCTTATCATCGCCTGCGGTGATTTGCCACCACACTGAACAATATTCACGAGCACACACATACACACAGAATGGTCACACTATGCATGAACATGTCTCTCACAAATAAAATGTTGACGTAAAATATGTTTTTTTAATGCATTTTGACAAAAACATGCTCTTTCAGAAAAGCTTTGATGAATACACATGACTACGTGCACCCACCTGTGTGCAGGCCAAGGATGTGTGTCCCCACTAAGATTTAAAACCAGTTCTCTCTAATTAGTGTGAAGAGATGAGAGGGGAGAGCAAAAGAGGTAGCTGCCGTTCCTCTACCTCCAAAGCCCCGGCAGACAAGCAGACACGAGAGCTGTCTTATCCCCCTCAGAATAAGAGACCAGCTCGCTCTAAAACATTCAACACCAGCTTAAGGGTGATTTTTCGTGTCAAAAACTTTCTGGTGATCACCCCAGACCTACTTCATTTTTTTTTTTTTTGTCTCCAAAAGACGTGGGTCTCATTTCCTCAAGTTTAAAGAGTGTTTGAGGGTATGAATGAGGATAAACTTGTGATGAAAAATAGAATGTGAGGGATAAAGGAGTGATCTCAGAACATGAAAAGAGCGAGAGATTGAAAAAGTGAAAACGGTAATGACTTTGCCTAGTTTTCCGAATTCTGTGATAGGGGTCCAAAAGAAAGAGCCATACTGCAGCTAATAAGATACTGTGACAATTTGTAGCCTTTGCAAGCTAATGCCACAAACAGTATCAGATTGTACAGAGCGATAGAACTTATCAACACTGTGCAGTACACATTCCTTTTATGGCTGGCTTCCAGTACACCACATCACACAAAGAAAAGCAAACTTTGATCAGTGTTCTTGAGGAACTTTATCTTACCTAATCACCACAGTACTATTATGCCTAAACAGCAAGCGACCCTTTCCGCATTCTTTCAACAACAGCCAATGATAAACCTGTCATAAAATAAGATAATACACCACTGGTGCTACATAGTGTCAGTCTTCCATTGAGTTTAAAGTAGATAGGCCTTTAATAAAGCATTAATGGAAGGGAACACGCCATCCCCTTGTTTTCCTGGACCAGCTGAATGCTTATTAACTCAGTCTAATTATTGTCCAACAAGTCCATCATTACTGAGAGGGCTGCAGGGTTAAAGGATGGAAAGGGTGGAAGTGCACACAAAAAATATCTCGACCTAAATGCTTCTACGGTGTGTGTGTGCTTGTGAATGTGTGATGACATAAGTACTAATTGCAGTTGAAGCCTGCTAGTGTTGCGGCTACAAGGATGGCATGGCTAGAATGTGGGATGAAGCTGTAAGAGGCTGGGGAGAGAGATGCAAAGCCAAGCGAATGCCAAGGACATTAATGAGGGCCAGACAAGTTCTACTTCTCAAGAACACTGCAGCGAGGAGGGATAAGAGTGGGAGAGAATGAGGGGAATAGAAAATAGAACGAGGAACAGAGGGGTTTCATTACAGAAGAATGTTATTTGCAATCTTAAGCAAGCAAGGGTCTTTTTTCCATTGCAGATCCATAGATTGTTCATGCTAACATGATGACAAAGTCCACACAGAAATTCATTGTCATTCTCTTTGTTTTTATATAGTCATACTGATATGTGCATTTACATTTTGCAGAACAGTTACTCCTGCAGTTTCTCCATTGACACGGAAAAACAGATAGACAGGCACCGGTGCTCACTTTTTCATGAAAAAGAAGAAGGATTTATATGTTATAATCATAAACATGAAAAATAAATGATAGCAGTATGGAAGCAAGATAAACTAAATTAAGCTTTCTTTGTTATCAACACAGAATATAAATCACAACTGTTTGCCTAATTGATTCCATTACATTACCACCTGCCTACTGAACCTCTCATCCATCCATATATTGTTTATCTTCATTTTTAGCTAGATGGATGAAAAAAGTTGTTACTGGATGTGAAACCTGCTGAATTTCATCCTTTTTTTGCAAACACAATAATTGCCAATTAGAAGTAGCACAAAATTATTACTGAATATTTGTTTCTGTACAATAAACTCACAAGAAAACAAACTCTTTGTACAGAAGTTTGCTCGTTTAGAGGATGCAAGATAGTGATGTTGCTTTGTTTTTAATAGGAAATATACTGCATTCAAGGTAATTTATGTGCAGTGATATTAGCGGTTGTAAGCGAACAAGTTCACTAACTCTTAATTGGGAAATAAATCACGGTGTTGCCATAGCAACAAACTCTTAAAAGTGGTCATTGCAAAATGAGAGCTTGCTGAGGTAATGTGTATCTGTGCATGAGGAGGGGTGGGTGTGTCCACTCATGCATGTGTGTTTTCACCTCCTCAAGCTCATTACCATACAGCCTTGTTAGTCGAGCTTCTGCTAGCTGCTGTACATGGCATCCAGTTTCATTTCATTAGCCCTTGTTTTGTCCATATTGCTATTAAAAAAGAAGCTGTGAGCTTGCTCATTTAAAACAGTGGCAAATGTTGAAATAAGAACGTAGTTAATTGCATATAGTGAACAAAATTACCTTATTTCATTATGTGTCAAAGCTTACCCACATATTTTTTCTATATACTCCATGTCTGTGATTGCTTTTTTCCTCTGCTATGCTTTTGTTCACATCTCTATTATTTATATAATCATTTAGTCGCTTTCTTTTTTCCAACTTTTCAATTTTTCTTCATTCCCTACACTCCTCACCTCTGTTCGTCTCCAGGGACCTGTCCTCCTCTCTCCTCACCCCCCTTCCATTCATGAAATAGATGGAGGCATAAAAAACCATTAGCGCAGATGAATGGATAGACTGGCCTAACACAATCTGGCCCACTTCAGCTGACAGTTTAATATGGACTCTCCCACAGTGTGGTTACCCCAGCAGGATGCTGCACTAAATCTCACTTTGACTTGCCATGATTGATACAGATTTGACACATCAAAACCCTGTGTGCATGCATGTGTTTGTGTAGGCATGATGGATATGACAGACGATCGGCAGACGGGTGAGCGGTGAGAGGCAGAACTGATAATTATAGTATTTATCTGGGTTAGGTGTCATGGCTGCCTCTGCTGCATTATGAAAAGATAAAATGCTGAAATGTCTTTCAGTGCATTCCATCAATTCAGCACCTGCACCTCACCTCTTAAATGAAATGCACCATAGAGGAAAGTAATGAAGTTTGTAATTTAAATGAGTGTCTTCGAACACAAAGTGCAGAAGGGAAACCTTCACTTATTGTATTTGAATGTCACTTTCACTTCTTTATGCTTTTCAACCATTGAAAGCTCCTCACTGTACTATATTTCATTTTTCACCTTCATGAGCACTTAAACTTTCTTCAGAAATATCCACCTTTTCTAAATGTGTCATTTTATATAGTATTTATATCTTTGTCAAGCACGTAGTGTTCCTAGGAAAGATTATAAAATTGGAAAACACAAATAAAAACAATATTATCCAAGAAAGAAAGATCAGTTAACATATAGGTGTTTAAATCGTTATTTAGGCCTTTTGTACAGCAGACATTTGGCTACTTGGAAGTCAAATAGTATCCCAGTAAGCCATCAAATCCTACTCTTAAACAATTTTTATCTCTTCAAGCTTGATAAACACCAGTACAGTCACATTGCTCCATAAAAGAGAAACTTCTCATGACAAAAGGTAACACAAAGTGGCTTAGGTCTGAATAACCATTGCCAGCAAGAGCATCTTATTAGCCAAGATAAGGGACAAATCAATGGTTTGAAAGTCACTTGATGGTCAGTGCAGAACCATTTATCTCCACTGACTCAATTAATTCTTCCAGTATCGTTAGGCAGATCAGTCAACAGAAGAAAGTAGATTTCTTAGTGACAACTTTACTAAGATGCCCTAATTGCCTCTTACTACACTGGAATTGGCGACATTTCAAGATCCACCAGATAAACTGATGCACATACACAATCAGTAGATAAGAAGTGGAGCAATTCTTTTTATTGCAACCCAAGATACTAATATGTAATACATTTTGCTGAACATTGACCTGCTTTTGAACAGTGACTAGCTGCAGCATAAGAGAATACTAACACATAATTTAAATTCAGAGCGAACAGCAAAGTCCAAAACAAACTGTGCTGGGTAACGCTCTGTACAACACAAAATGTATTGTAATCTTTTGCTTGTTATTCCTGATGTTAAATCCACGACTCTTTGCCGTGCAAAACATTTCAGAAGTTAAGATAATTCTACTAGCTCGCTTCAAATCAGTATATGTATTACACAAGGACAATCCAGGCAACATTCAGCCCACATCTGTGTTCCCAGAAAGTTACCCTCAAGCTGCCTTCCGTCTCATCTGGTTATCCCATACTGACTCTATAATGTTGAGATCAGGGATCTGTGAGTGGCCTACCATCTGTTGCAGGGCTCCTTGTTTTTATTGTGGCAAAAGTTGTTCTTTTTTGACTCTAGCTACATGCTTGGGTTTGTTGTCATGCTGCAGCACAAACATTGGGCAGATCGGTCGGCTCCTCCTCCTCAAGGATGGTATATTTTCCAAGATCTGTGAAATAGTTGAATCATAATGGAATGCACAAGTTAGGTAAGTTTTATTGTTTGCTTGAGTTTTGCAGAGTTTTATTACAAAAATGTAGAAAACAAAACCCCCCAAAATACTGAATATTAAAGATGACAGCATCTGACTCTCAGAATTACTATTGCTCACAAGAGAAAAGTCAATATGTGACAGTTTCCCAAAACAATTTGTGGCATCAACTGTAAGTTCACAACAATGCAGCTCTCTAAAAAAGTTCATGAATGCTGATGCCACATCTGAGTATGTGGCATAAAGTGACAGTTGTGCATATTATCAAATGTTATGTAGTATGCGTCAGCAACAAAATGGTGATGTGGGGAATTTTCCTTTTAGTCTTGGGTAAACTGATGGAGCTGCTGACGTGACATCCACAATCTGGACGAAGGATAATGTTAGGTTTATCTTGGATCGTTGAGACTTAGTGAAAAGAAGAGCAAAGTCTAAATAAATACATAATCTTATAGCATCACAGAAAGCACACTGAATAAAAACAAAAGACAGTCACTCAATACCTTGCATATTTTGTGGAGCTGAATTCTTGACAGCTTTAAATACAATATCTGAAGGCAGGTGGCCTAAGCTATTGATATCATTTCATACTGAAATTACATTAACAAAGTTGACTCTTGTATTTAGAGACACAGCAGGATGGATATATGGATTATATCATGGAATATGGAAAATGCTGAAATCTTAATATACAAGACTGATAATGTGCACTTTTCACTATGTGAAAGTCAACTGCTGACCTAATATGGAAATTATAAATTTAGTTCTTTCTGCTCTGAAGCTTGTAGTTGATACACTAAGAACAGTAAGTACATTCCGACTAGGAAAACCGACAAAGAGGTGTTGTGTAAGAAGAAGGTCAATAATGTGGAATGTTAATATTCAGCCTTGGCTTTACAGCTTTGAAAGGATTATAAGCAAGTTTCATCACATGAAAGCAGTGCCTCCTGGAGGGTTGGCATCTTTGATATAAAGATGTGATCAGAATTTGATTGGAGTACAACAAGCTGAAGTGCAGCAGAGGGAGCGAGGATATACAAAGAGGTGGTACAGAATAACCTAACGTAAGGGAGTTGAAAGGGAAAAAGCATAAACAGCACAGAAAGAAAAAATGGGAAAGAGATGAAAGGAACACAAAACTCATCTAAGACAAAGAAATTGTGCTGGAGAGAGAAATAGAGGGCAAACTTAGAGAGAAAGAGTTGAAGATAGGATATAAATGCTAAAAGTCAAATCTGAGCTTTGTTCTACGGGGAATGTGAAGAAGACTGGAGCTTAGCAAAGGAGAAATAAATGAATAGGGGAGAGGCCAATAAAGAGGTTTTATTTGTATTTTAATTATTATAATTTTAAATCATTGCTGATGTTTGCTTCATGGCAACCAGTCAAATTTCTGGGGTGATCAGAAGCAGTATGTTGACGAGTGAATTCAGAGATAAAACTTTTCCAGTTGTACAGATAAGACAAAATTAGAATTTCTTTTATTTTCCAATCTTCACTGTCCCCTCTTTCATTTCCATCTTTTCCCCTTGACTTCTTACTTCCTCCTCCTCCTTCTTCTCTTTCTTCTTCTTCTTCCCTTTCATCACTTGCAGTCTCTCACTTCTTCCTGTGTCCGCACCCTCTTCTCACTTTTTATCTTTCTGATAAGGCTTCTATCTGGCTGCCACGCAACTCTGATGCCAAAGCAAACACTGATAATGCTCTGACATCTCCTGCAACTGCAATTAACTGTGTCTTTTCTCACAAAAAAAAACAACTCACTGCTTTTCTCTCGTTTCCCTCACTCTCAGCCACCTCATGAATAAGTGATCAGAGTGTTAGCACATGTCTATAAGAAACAGGAGCAAGGAGCCCCCCTCATCTGCTCTGTTTTGTGTTTCTAAGGTGTTTCTGTCTGTCTCAAGTCAGACTTAGGCAGCTTAACTAATTTCATTTCCAAAAGTATGTGCATTCAATTTTGCTAGTGAGTGTGTGTGTGCATATGGCTCAGTGAGTGAGTGAACGAGGATAAACTGTCACAGCTGCTGTGCTCCTTTCCAGCATTACATTGGTAACGTGTCAATGACAGCTAATAGTTCATTCGTTGCTCCAAATTAAAACACAATCACCTAATAGGAGTACAGAGAGGGAGGTGGGATCTAACAGGATTTATGAGAAAATGAAAAGTGATTGCATGTGAAGTTTGAATTAGAGGAAAGCAGTATGGTGTCAGACTCTATGAAGGTGACTGACTGGACTGTTGAGCGGCCGCCTCTCAGTGGACCAAATCCCATCCAAAACCTGTCTGTTAAATGAATGTGATAGGTCGGCCCCTCCCAACAATTAAGCTAGGCAAGCAACTTGCCAGCAATTAATTATGATACAGTTTCAATAGCCTTATGTGCCCTTTTATGCTCCACATGTTGATGGAAATCTTCCATTCTTCTGCATGACTTTGCATTCATCCCCTCTTTATGTTAAAGTAAAACAATGTAAGTTCTGACCCCCAAAAAAAGGACAAGAACTTTTACTTTTACAAGTTAAAAGAATTATAAGCTGTGCTTTTTTCAGTTACCCATTTCCATTGACTCTGATTAAGGTCAACAAGGCTTTAAAGCAACTGATTTACTTGGGAACATTATTGGGCAATTATTAATGTTTATAATAATTCGAGTAGTTGGGATTAATAACTGTCCATACCCATCTACCTAGCATTTCATGTCTTATTCTTCCAGTTCAGGGAAGTACTTTCATATATTTTCATTCTATAGCTTACAATTGTGTGACAACTTCAACTGCGCAAACTGTCATAATAATGTGTGAATGTGTGCTAGGCCTCTTGTGCAAAAGGCACAAGAAGCAGGTCTGTTTTGACAGTTATTCAGCACATATTTTATACCATAAGCAGACGTTTGAGGCACAGAAATGTTCTTATTCAGATTGGGATGAACATCTGTGTGCCATGGAAGCTTTGTGATCTTTCTCATATCTTTCTCATTCTTTTAAAACCTTGAAACAGGCAAGCCTGTCTAGAAATATATAAAAAAGTTTGCATAATGATCAAAATGTTTTTACCTCTTCACATGTATTTCTGGTTTCTTATAAGAGTTTTTCAACTACCTCTGGTGAGAAGTCCGATGTAATATTACTACTGTATTTTGAAGAGGTTACATTTAAATTAAAAGAATTTCAACACTCTCTCTCAAGGCCAAAAAAAGAGAAAAGACATTTTGGTATTGCAGCCTGCACGGATACTTGACAGCTGGGAATATACTGCATTGCTTTTATTTCTTTAAACATGACATTTCTGGCCTTAAAAGAGTCATCACAGAAATGATGAAGACTAATGATCACGAGCTATTCAGATATTCATGCATGCTATTTTTTCACAAACCTGTCTTCTCTGCTATACCAAAAAGTGATTTCTGTCTATCCTTTTCTCAAAGCCGTCATCTACCCTGCCATAGATTTTCATCTATCACGTGGTCCTCTAAGACCTCATTACCTGCAAATATTCACACTGCCCTAGTTGAGGTAACAGTGATGCTGAACATTGAACATGACTTCTATAGTAGCAACGGTAAAAGCTCTCTCTCTATAAATATGCTTAAGTCACTCCTCTATTCTTATGTTCACAACACTTCTCTTCTGAAAGCTGCAATTATTAGAGACCCATATGTATGTTGGAGAGCATAATGACACAGCCATCACTGATAACCAGGTAGGATTGCATACTTGGTAAAGAAGACTCCATTGCAAGATAAAAAACGTTTATATCCTCTCCAGCCCCAATAAAACCATTTCTTGTCTCCCTGCTTTTCAGCCGGTTCTTTTCCTCTGTCTCTCTCAACACTGTGTTTCCCTTAGGAATGTCTCTTCTCGGTCTCCTTCTGTCTTTCTTTAAAAAGTGGCTTATGTTGAGATCTTCTCCCTCTGTCCCTGAGTGTTTCTCTGCCCATTATTTCCTTCCTTGCTGTCCCCTTAAGTGTAATTACTGTGGTGGATGCCATCACGTAGGAAGGGGGAGTAAATATATAAATATATATATTGTTGTGGAGAAGAAATGGGGAAAAACAGGAGAAGGAGCGAAGAGTAGTAGAACAGAGGAAAGATAAGGAGAAGTGGCAGCAAAGAGGAATAAGAGGAGAAATGAGAGAGGGGTAATGTAATCTTAGTGTGGGAAGTGTGGTAATATATCACATGCCAGAGTTAATAAAATGTCTCGATGCCATTGCTTTAGACAGGAAAGAAAGGTTAACTGCTCCTTATAAATGTACTTCACCAAACACAGGTGGATGAGATTACAACTGCTTGCACACGCGCACGTACTGTAAGAAGCAACACAAGCTTACAGGCAATTCACGCATCCCCACACGCACTGTTTGCGTATAAATCTATACTGTATGCATGTGTGTAGGGAGCAACAAAATGTGCACATTTTTGAACAGACACTGTCTGTATAAGTATATGTGCAGTCAATCAGTAGGACCTTTGATGATAGGATGTAACCACATGTGGTGGAAAATCTCATTTTCATAAAGTGAGTGTTCTTGTGCATTCCCAACATCACTCGTTTCTCTTCTTACTTTTTTCTCTTCTTTTTCCATTCTCCTGCCTATCGTATCCCTCCACTCATCTATCGCTCTTTCTTCCTTCTCTCTCCTCTCTATGCATATCTCCTCTCGTCATTTTCCACCTCCCTCTCACCCTCACCCTCCACCTCCTCTCCTCCCTGTGGTCGGCTCATCCCTCTCTCCTACTCCTTCTTTTGCCCCAAGGATATCTCCCCTCCTACACGGGCTCGCCTCATCCCTCTCTCTCTCTCCATTTATTTATATCAATGAGCAAAAGTCATCCTTTCATCTTCCTCCAGATGAACAGACTCGGCTTGTGGAAGAGGACAGAAGAAAAGATGAGCCGAACACAAAGGAGCACAGTCTCTCTTAGTCCATAAATTTAACTGTACCAAGCAATGGGAATATTATATAAACTCACCCTTGTAAAAGGAGATAATTCAATGTGTTTTGGCTGGCTGGTAACAGGATTGTTTCACCACAACCACTCCAAACACATATTAACGCTGAATTGAAGAAATCAAGACTGTATTTCAGCATTTACACAAAGGACTATTGTGAACAAAAAAACATTTTAGAGAGTCAAATTCACCTCAGGCTCATGGTTTGGCCTCAAATCCACCAACGATACAAAAAGACAGAAAGAAATAATCTTCTGTGCTGCTTGTGTACAAAATAAAAGAAAAGCTTGAAGCAGTATGATGTTTTGAAAATACTGTCTATTTGGTGAGAATTGTTTTGAGCTTCTGGTGTTAAATGTTTAAAGATCAGAGCCTGCAAATTACTGCGTTATTATTCTGGAATTATGATGTCCTTATAAAGCAATAATGGGACATATTAACAGAGCAACAAAGCTTTGAATTTTTACATGTAAAAATGTACAGTATAGTACCAAAGACAGTGAAACAGAACAAATATACAATAGGTGTGTAATCTTACTTAAAAAAGGCTTATAGAAGAAAAAATGTTTAAATTCATTAATAAATCATCATCTATGAGGTATTTCATTGCTAGTTAGTTTTCATGCTGCATACCCAGGCTGTGAGTCGATGACCGTACCAAGTGCCAATCTGGAACTGACCCACTTTTTAAATGAAGACTTCCATAAACCTTTGAAGTGATGGACAGCCTATGTCCGTGTATAAAAGGGTTACTTGAAATAGGTCCTGGATCAATGACCAATATACCCACTGCAACTGCTCTAATTTCTGATTTGGTACTGTGAGATGAGGGGAATCATATCACATTTTAGAATGCAAACCTGTACCTTGTACAGGTATGTATATGCATATATGCACTCACAGTTACAGTGCAATGAAACGACAATATAGTGCAAAGTCTAAGTATATGTGAAGTATAACTGGTCTGATATATTTCTATTATTTCAGACAGATTCATACTAATTTGAACCCTCATTAAAACTCATCATGCAGAGCTATAGACAGAGAATGGGTTGAAGCTAATTATTTGAGGGGGACACCAGAGAAAAGGCAGCCATGTTGGCATGTTCACTTTAAGATTGTTTACCTTTGCAAAGTTCTAGTTCTTATTCAAAATATTATTAATGGACTCTTTGTTCCAAGCTTCACAGCCAATGGATAATTTAGGAAAATATTGTGCCAAGTTTAGACTCTTGAAATATAGGAATGACCTGGTTCATGGACAGGTTTCGACCTGAAAGAAGTATAAAGTAAAATGACAGAATGCTGATGCCCAGATAAATCCATGCCCTTTCTGCCCCCAAACATATACAGTACAGCTTGTCTGATACCAATAACTAACTATAGAAGATGCTGACACAACAGTTTATAGCTGTTCTGCTGGTGTGTGTGTGTGTGTGTGTGTGTGCGCTTCTAGAAGTTTTATTTAATGTTTAACTGAATTGCAGTATGTGTAGGTTCAGGTATCTGGAAAACAATACAATCCGGACTGTATTTGGATTGGATTTTTAACCAAATTATAGTTTATCTAATTTTATATCTGTTCAGATTTGGTTAATCCAACTTTTTTGTTGGATTTTTCTTGCTGTCTTAGAAAGCAAACCTGTAAATGAATGTTTTTCTTACTTCAGAACTAAGAAACTAGTAGCTTTAAGTATAAATGACACCAACTAATTTAAAGTGCATAATGCATAATGGTGCCCAATGTAATACATAAATGATCCTCAGCAATACTGCAGAATTTGTGCAGTGTTTTATAATATTTGCTTAGCCCTACTTTAGAAAGTTAATGTGATTAATTCTTAAATTCCTCCTAAGCATATAATCGCTGTAGCCCATTAGTGCTATTATGACCATATGGTTACACTGTATTAACACTGTTTTAATTAATTCAATTTAAGTCCTTTGGGGTAATATAGCTACATTATATGACTCCACAATTATTTTTTTACATGCCATATTCAGTATTAAAACTGAGTCATAATCTTAATCATTTTTTTCTCCTGTAAACAAGTATGTATGAAATAGAAAAAAAGGAAAAATGACAGTTTTTATGCTTTTACTCATTACCAGTGAAAAATAACATCTATAAAACGACGGCACTTTCAGTTAATATAATCTAGTAGCAAAATTAATGTAGCATACATGATGTCTGACACATGTCTTAGAAATTTTTCCTGGAGTGTCAGGGACTGGTTTGTGTGTCGGAGCAAACCATATATTAACAGTTTAGTACCTTATACATTTCATGTCCTTGGCTACGATCACGCATATTGGAATCAAAATAAAAGTCACTGAGAAAAAAAGAAACCGTCTTAGAAGCATCTTACTTCTTGTACCTCATCTTTTCTTCCTATTAGCTAAAATGTTCAGGAACTTTAATCAACATGTATTCAAACTGTGATTGATGTAGAGCTGTGTCATTCTGCCTTGTTACATGATACATGTCTTACACTCTTAAAGAAGCTGGATCAGGAATGAGAAAGAATTGTGGCACAAAACTGAGAATGAGATAAAATTATGATTTTGTTATTCCTAATAGTCACCTTTGCCTGCATTTTAAATATTTTTCCTCCCCACTTGTATATAATTGAATTATTTTTAAGCTACTCCTCCACTGCGGGCATGAGAATTCCTCTCAAGTGGAATCTTTTAGCCTTATTTTAGTGTACTTAAGGGCTTGCCTGAGGGACTGTGTATGAGACACTCGGTCAGGAGAGCTGATGTCTGACACGTGTCTTTCCAATCAGCTCAGTTGCCTTGACTGACTCATCCTTTGTGACTCAGATGGTAAAAAAATCTCACACTGTGACACCTGATGGCTTTGTTCTCAAATAAAAAGCACTTCTGGGACTTGTAAGGGAATCATACACACATACGCGGACACACACGCTGGTGATAATGGAATAACGAGCTCCGTTTGGAGAGTTACTGCGCTAGACTCAGATGAACGTGGAATGAGCCAGAACACCTTTAGTTTTCCATTAAGAGGGAAGCTGTGAGGGAGGGGAAGCTGCCTGTACTCAATGGTCTGTGTCCAGGGAAAACTGCAGAGCTGGATAGAAGAAATGATACAGAGAGTGAGAAATAGGATGATGATGTTATTGGTTAACTGCTGGGACTGTGATTAAATCCTCTTCACTCAGATAAGTCTCTCTGTCAGTTTCCCTTTCGATTTCAAGACATACAATTCGGCTAGCTCACTCTGAGTCAGTCTCTCCACATACACAGTCCCATCTCTTCTTTGTCTCTGTATCTTACAAGCTGTCTCAACATATATTTAACCTCCCTCTTCTTGCTTTTGCTTCCTCTTTCCACCCTTCTTTCGTTGTCTTTGGAGCTGAATCTCAGTCATATTATCTCCTGAGAATTAAATCAAAGCACCCTGCAAAATTCTACCCAAACCCTGTGGAACTGCTAACTCTGTCAACTAGCTATCTCCCGTGTTTATGTCTCTCTGTACAGTATGTCAAGTGTAATCTAAAGCCTTGAGTAAAGATTAGGCAGTTATGTCTTTACTGAAGGAAGGGATGCGCAAAAGCACTATACAAAGAACAGTCGTGATTTAGAAGAAAAAAAAATGCATTTTTGAACTGTGAAAAATCAATAGTTAGAGATGATTATCGTTCGTCTCTTCAAGAGCAAGCACAGAACTCTGTTTATATTCAATATTCTGTCAAATCATGTAGAAAGAAAATTATTCATAATGTCATGAGGAAGAAATTATTTAAAAATCTCAAATGCGCCAGTTTTCGAATAAATGGATAAGCGATGAAGCAGTGGCACATGCTTGATTGACTTCACAGAAGTCTCTTGCATGGGAGTTTCACTTAGCAGAGCATTATGGCTCCGCTTTCTCTCATCACGGCTTTTCTCTTCACCCCTCTTCTACCCAATTTCTCCAGTTTGTTACTGATTCCATATATAATCTGCATGAATGAAATATTGCATTTGCTTTCACACATTTTCAGCTGCTAATTGTTACGAATGTCGGTTGAATATTTAAGAATGATTATGATAACATGTGTGTATTGGTTAGCCATATTCAAAAATAGGCCTTTCTTAGCAATGTGTTGAAAAGTTGACAATTTGTGCTCTACCACATTGAAACTGGCGGTTAAAAAAAAAGAAAGATGGTAATTGCAAGTGTGTTTAAAACTATCAGGATGGCAGCTTAGCAAATGTAATGGACTAATTATATCTCTTTACTGCATGCAAATGGAACAAGAGAAAAACACTTGGATACTGTTCTAATTTGAGAACATCAGCACTTGTTTACTGTGAACCCAGTGATGCTGATGTGAGAGTTAGTAGGTGGACATGGATGGACCCCATGATACTACAGTTTTTGTCACATACCCTGCCACCACAGGTGATGCTAAATGCTCTAGGTCAGCGGTCCCCAACCTTTTTTGCGCCACGGACCGATAAAAACCCTGAAAAACATACATTTCACACCTGAGCCTCAACTCTCGCGGCCCGGTACCAGTCCGAGGCCCGGGGGTTGGGGACCGCTGCTCTAGGTGTCTGGAACTCTATAGACAATCTCCCAAGATGTAGAATAAGGTAGCAGACCTATATGTCTTTAGCCTTCACCGACAACTGTCAGTTCCATTTTATTGGTAGAATTTTGTCTTTCTTTGGTTGCAGGACGGTTACAATGCCCAGTTTTCTTTGACCGAATGATTCTTTCATGTTGGGGATCTTTCATCTGGGGCAGCCGGAAATTGAATGGTGTATATACCTGCTTTAAGGTATTGCCTCATCCCAGCCAATATAAGTGGCCTGCTACAACAGCACCAAGTCTGGGGGATAAAGCTGTCTTAGACAAACTCAGACAGGGCAAATGTCCGCTGTAGCACATGTAGAAGGAGATCATTCATTCAAATCATTCAAAATAAATAATAATAATAACAACAGGTAATAAGTAAGTTTAATAAGTAAGTTTAAAGTCACTGTATATTGACTTGCCAAAAGACTCGTATACCACTGGTGCTAGATGGTATTCTTGTAAAGCTGTGCAAGAGTACAAAAATAATGCATTATTGTTAGTTTATTGTCATTATTGCAATATTATTGTTAAAAGTATTTTTAAAACGTTTGCATGTATCAAAGTTTTGTTGACCCAGTTAGGAGTCAGATATGAGTTTGAGTTTTGTGACCACCAAACCACAGTGGGATTAGTGAGGGAATGAGCATTGGGCTGTTACTGTTGGAATAAATGCCAGATGATTCAATGAAAGCAGCAGTCACGATTTCATCTCATAACTGGCAATTGTGCAAAGTATCAGTATGAGATCTAAAAATTACTGCTTTATTATTTGTTCTTTTCTCCTGCCATCTGAACATTCAAAATTATTCAGGGGAGGATACCTTTCCCAATTGCTGAAGATTGAAACAAAGTTGATGAATGCAATGGAATTAATTGAAAGAGCGACTGAGGAAAATATCTAGTATTAGTGATTCTCAATTGGAAAATTCTGCATGACATTTAGATTATGAGCATACCTATGACTGTTCCAGTGAATCCTAAAGCTGCACTATTCATTATGCTTAAGTCTGTTAAATGATATGATTGGTATAAACTAAAATGTGCTGCTGCTTGTCACAAATCAAGGCACTTGACTCTGCAGATCCTCCCAGCTTTCTGGAGCATTGGGGTAACTTTCAGCTTTTTACAGCCAAAGTTTTTCACTATTTAAGTTCAGCTTTACTGCTCTTATTAGCCACGTTTCTTAATGCAGAAGGCATCTGTTTCCTTAAAAAAAAAATACTCCGATAACCTCTTTTTTTTCCCTTTATCATCACATCTAGTGGCTGGCAAACACAACAACTAGCTGGTGAGTAAATTTTGAAACTACCTTTAGAAAACGCAACCTCAAAATAAAATGTTTTTCTTCCATTGTGGCTAACCGTGGTAATGGGCAATGAGTGTGAACATATTTGTCATAGTAATTTTATAGGGTCTTACTGTAAAAGGTTCTGCTGGTTGAAATGGCCACAAATTCAAAAACGTATTAAAGCTTCTTTAAAAAAAAAGAAAAAGTGAATGAGTCTAGTGGAGCTGCTTATTTCAAACAAAATGGTAGCACATCACAGAAATTGATCCATAAATTGCCTAACTGGAGTTGGCATTTTGTATTTGTGATTAACCTTTGAGTCTTTGATAGTAAATGCACATGAACATGCAAACACAGATGTGCACAGACAGTATATGAATAGATTTGATCATCACTGTAAAAATGATCAAAGAGCACTACTCTTCACACAGAAGCTTTTTAATCATACTTGTTTGAAATGACAAGTATGCTGAGGCAAGGTGATAACAGAATCTGTTGAAAAGCGAAAACAACATCAGAGAATGTTGCTTCTTTCCACTGCCACTGACTCCACCTGAAAATGAGGGAATGTGAAAATTAAGAGAGATTAAGAAATGACAAGCATTCTCTTAAAAGGGAATAAGTTGCTCTTGGCCTTTTGCAGAGTGCTTCTGAGCTGTGCTGTGAAACCATTCTGTCACCTTCTGATAATGACTGAGAGAAGTAGAGGAACAGAGGCAAAGAAGACAAGCAAAAACAACAAAAAAAGGGTCGAGATAGGTATGAAAATACCAGAGGAGATGAGAGGGGAGAAAGAAGGAATAAAGTGACTGGATTGGAGGCCACTGTTCAAGCATGTGAAAGGACTCCTAAAACTGTCACCACTGAAATGGACCTCTAGATAGTGTTTGATCAACCTTTTACCTCGATTCACACAGCTGTGAATAATCTCTGGAGTCCTTCTGCACGCACAGACCCCACATTTAAAACCTCCGAGCACTTTAGACAATACACACCATTTCTCCTCTGTATGAAAAAAAGTTGTCTAACCTTTCAGCATCGTTTCCCAGCTTATTAATATGCCTCATCGCTAAAAGGCAGGAAGGGAAAATGTCTCATTTAAATTTGGAACGGCTATGAGATGGATGTGGGATTCCATTAAAGTGCCTCTCTCTTTTATGATAAACACACAAGTGCACCTCTGCACTCGTACGTACACACCTTGGCAGAGCTCCACACAGTACTGCAAGAGTCAGTGATTAAAAGGATGATGGTGAAACTCAATCTGAGCACGTTTTTCCCAAGCCTGACATTTCAACTTCTTGCTCTGCTTTAATCCTTTGTCTATAACACAGTGCTAAGTGGCTAGCAGAATAGCTTATGTTTCTTTTTCTCTTATTCCCTCTTAAGCCAGCTACAGTACCATGTCAGCTTTTAACTTTAAAGATCTTTTCACCTCATCTCACCTTTCACTAATTCACTTCTGAAACTGCTGTTTCCTGACATACTTTTGTTTCATCAATAAAAGAGTATAATTGCTATTTTTGACAGCAGTACCCTCGGAGCTTCAACATTTCGGGTCATTTCAAAACATTTGGTAAAACTGTGGTCAAAAATTATGAAAAAAGACAAATAAAAACAAACAAACAAACCTGATTTCAGGTATTATGACAGCGTATTGGGGGCACATTAGTTATCATTAATATCGTTCATTTTGAGAATACAGTCGAAATTTCAGATTTAACTCAAAATGTCTTTTTGAGATCAAATTAACAACACTATTTTGAGAATAAAGTCAAAATGTGGAGATTAAAGTTTTCGTTTAAAGTTAAACCTCTAGCATGGCTGCAATAACCCTCTGAAAAAATGACTTCTGTGGATGAGTTGAGTTAGCGAAACAACTTCATCAGCTGTCTTATTGCATCTTGTTAAACTGCCTCTTTACTGTACGGGGGTGTACGATTGATATCCTTGCATCAGTCCATTGCCAGCTATTGCATTTTGCACAAATCTGGCCAAGTATGCCAACTTTGTAGTTTTTCATTCTGTCCAGTTGCAGTTTTCTGCACTGTCTCTTTAACGTTCTTCTACTCATCACCACATAGTGTTTATGTGATGAAAGAGAAATAATTTCTTTGTTACTAAAACCTTTTCTGAAGTACAATTTCACTAACTCCTCAACACAAGGCATTTTATTTAGTATTTTGACTTTATCCTCACAACAGCATTTCAAGTTTGAAGTTTTGACTTTATTCTCATAATGAACAATAGTAAAGAAAAAAACTTCTTTCTGTAAGGTGACATCATGCCACCAACCTGCAAAGTGAAAATGAGATAAACTATAAATCAAGTCATTCTTAAAGAAATGCTTAGTGGATAGATGAAAAAAACTAAAAAAACGAAACTGAAAAAAGTATTAAATTTCTGATTGACCTGATTATTTTTGCTTGAAGAAAAGAATCTCCTCCCTTTGTACTGATTTGTGCATCTTTTTTACAGAGCAATACATTTTAGCTCATAAAACTATCATGGGCTGAGTGATTACAGCAGTCATGTTGTGTCACAGCCTGTTTCTCCACTAGCTTGCAGAGAGTGCACAAACCTAACAACAGCACAGTTTCATTTTTTATCCTGTCATTAAGTTCAGTAAGAAGTGCGTTAGTAAGATTTGACATGACCTGCTGTTTGTCATTCTAACTAGCAACAGGGATTATCAGCAGTGGCTTAAAGTCACTGCCTGAATTTTTATACCCTGAGCTTCACTAATAAGGGTGCGAAAATGCAAGACTTATTTGCAGTGGTGCGCCAAAAAAATCTATTCATGTTATAGATTTCACTTTTATTTCTTAAGTGAAATGCTTGTAGAGCCCTGGGTATGCTGCCATAATTTTGAAAGAGCAATTTCCTACCATGTACGCACTAAACACAAGTACTTTTTAAATGAAAATAGAGTTTAAATTTAAAAAAATAACACTATGACCTTTAGAGAGGCCATATTTATTGCATGATGAATTTTTGGACCTTTATGATCTGTGCCAAGAAAATTCCTGGTAGGATTGTGGAAAAAATGTTGGTCTATGAACTAGACAATTCTGGACCGTGGGCTGACCTGCCTCTGCAGCTGTTGTAAAGCTGCTATAATTACAATGACCAGATAGATTAGTAGCACTGAGCACTGAGCGGCTCAGTGACACCGGTCATGCTGTTTTCATGACCGGTGTGCTAAGAATGATCTGCTGATTTTACAACAGTCACCAAAATGGAGCTGAAAGGGGTTTTTCGTGCTAAAGTGAAAAACAGCAAAGATGAACCTCCTGCTCACACTGATTATGTTGGTGCTCGTGTGTTTTGCTTGCAGCTAACATTCTTGTAAACCTCAAGAGCTACATTTCTTGACATAGGAAAGAAGCAATTATTTGTTATCCTTAATCTATTGAATTCTTTCTGTTGCTGCATGATTATTTTATGAAATGTTGCCAGGTACATGTAGTAGCCATTTTAAAAGCAATATCTCTCAGGAGGCCTTGGCTTGGCCTTGTGCCTAACAAAGCCCCTTAGCTATTCTAGAATGACTATTAACCGTGGCCTTGTCGGACTCATTGCTTTATGAAGACCCTGGTTGGGAAGATTTCCTTGTGAAAATTAACTTGTGTTAGTGTGTGTGTAGTTTGTTTTAGATGGATATTTCTTAAAGGAATCAGTTTGAATTTCTCTCTACAGGCCTATTATTTGCACCCTTACCAAGCTCTGCCAAACCCATTGCTTTCTTGGGAATTTTTTCTTCCTCTAATGTAAGATAAAAGCCTATAACCCCACATTTGTAAGTGCACATGTGCATCATGTGATTTCAGATGTTCCTGCTAATGTTCTAGATAATTGGCTCTGCGGGCAAAGATCTCACTCACTGCTGTGGACATTCAACAGGTTAAAGCTTTTATAACCAGACCAGTCTCTTGCATAGTCTGGCATTCTTCAGCAGCACATGTGAATCACAAGGTCACTAATAATCCCATGATTCATGCCAGTCCTGGTGAGTGCACCGCATTAGTGTTAGTTGACCTAGTAACTACACTGAAACAACTGACCATAGGATCCTTTGTTGGCACTTTTTTCCATTGCACTGGAACAGCTGTTGGTGTGTCGTACTACATCTATTTCAGCCCTACTCAACCCTTAGATTTAACAGGCTTTTACTGGCAAGTTAGATATCTTGTCTGCGTGCTCAGTATAAATGAGAGAATTTCAAATGCTGGTCAATTTCTCTTTCTAAGACCCTGGAAGTAACAAAAATTTCTGTTTCATCCTGGTTCACCAGTAAAAAATATTTATGAAATACTGGCACTAATACCTAAAAGGGAATCAGCTGACATCAGTAGACACAGTTACAAGTGGCAGCTACATAATGAGGGGAGCTGAGGCACACTTCAGTTATTCAGAGAAGAAATTGTGCTGAAACATGTAAAACAATTATAGATTTCAAAATATTTACAAAACCAAAGAGTTTACTGATCCCTTTGCATGTGGTAAGCATGTCAGCAGAGGTTTGCTTTATCTTTTATTTATTTATGTATTTATTTTTGTGGATGTGAGTGGATGTGTAGGGTTTTTAGCTTTTGGCAAGTTGACCTGAAGCCATCAAAAAGTTTGGTGCTTAACATTTTATAGATGATGCAGCTCTGCACAATGGACACTCCTATTTTAACTGAGAGTATATACAGTTTTTGACACACACACACACACACACACACACACACACACACACACACACACACACACACACACACACACACACACACACACACACACACACACACACACACACACACACACACACACACACACACACACATATTGAATATCTAGAATACTTACTAAGAACAGAGATTTGCTCCCTGACCAGTGTAATAGTTTATAACTTCACAGGTACTATTATATCTAACAACACAGTGAAATTGTGTGAAGGCTGATTAGTCTTAATAGTCTGCTGTAGGGACATAACTGCAGTCGAAAAAAAAATAATTAAAAAGGCTAAAAAATGATTCAATAATTTGAAGGTGTTCTTGGTCTTCTATTAATATTTGTGATGACATTTAATGAATGCAGGAATTTATGTAAAAGAGTCTTTTAAATTATTTTCTGTGTAGAAGGGGTTGGAACCAGATGTTCATTTAAAGCGTAACTGTTGGAAAAAATATGATTTTAAAGTATGAGAGAATCATACTTCTTGTAACTGTGTATGAATATGATTTAGTTTCCTCTCCTGACATGCATGTATGCTCGGTTGCACTCACACAAAAACATACACAGTGACATACGCAGACCTCAGGCTGTCAGTTTGACATTCCAGCTGTCATCACATTTTTGCTGCCTGTCCCAGACTCTTTTGCAATGTCCCTCACACCTTGTCATGTTTTTTATTCTTTTCATACACACCCACCCGCACTCCCTTTATCTGTCGCTTTCTCTCACCTTTCAGAGTGTGAACCAGGATTCGAAATTCTTTTAGTGTGCTGTTTGTTGACATCACCAGCATCCTAGTAGTGTAAATGTCACACCCACGCAGCTCTGTGAAAGAGATCTGGTCTGTTGTCAGCTAAAAAAAAAGTTTTTACTTCCTGATTTTCAACTGCCACCAACCGAGGAGTCGATGAACAATCATTTACTACTGCATTGATGATATAACAATAGAACAATATATAACTTCTGAGCCGAGCACATGAGCAAGAAGCTGTCCCCACTGATAACAGTGCAGAGTAAGGCTGATCAGGAGATACTGTATATAGGCACTGCCACAAAATTTAGCAGTGCAACAGAACAACAGAAGTACTTGGTTCTGCTTAACAGATAAAACTCACCTTTATTTGTCACGGAGCACAAGCCCCGGACAGGCAGTTCCAGTTTCATCCACACCATCCCCTGCTTCAGTGCACATTAGGGGTTGCCTTTTCACTAAGAAGTTACAGCCAATTACATCTTCATTACTTCCACTGGAGATGTCAATTTGTGGATTGCACACAGATACACAAAAGAAAAGAAAGATGTAACTGTTCAATAAATATAGAGGAGAACAGATTACTGAAATCACATAGGTAAAAATCACAAGGCCGTTTGCTTTGAATGCTTAATCATGAGGTAAGAAGAATTTAAGGTCAGCTTTTCCCATTGCTCAACTGCAATTTGCTTTGAATGCTGACAGTGTTACCACGTTAGATCTGCTTTATATCATATCAATAGATACACAGAATTTTTTTCACATTTCTTTTAATGCAGTGAAACAAGTTGTGTTACTAATATTTTCCCTTTTTACCCCAAATTTCCACTCATTCAGCAGCACAGATTTCTGTAAGGTCTGTCGATAAGAAACATTACATCAAATTTATAGTAAACATGCTGTTTGCTTTGAAGGCTTGTTCGCTCGAAACTTTTTAGTTGATTTTTCAGTTTGTGGTTGGGTGTGTCTGTTGAGGGAATTACATAATGTGTCTAGCTTAGACATTCTTAGCTGAATGATACATGTTTTGTTCTGCATTAACAGGTACAGCAAAAGAAAAACACAACTAACAAAAACATGCTGACCCTCCAAGTGTTGCTATTGGCATGTAGAGTGCTTTTAGCCTGAATGTTCTAAGTAAAAGTTTGTTGTCTTCAGATAAGACAACAGACCTTTTAACACTTTCAATTTAAGAGCACCAGCACTTTGATTTTGGTTGACGAACTCTGCTTAATTTGTCAGGGGTACAATAAAGAGTTTGTCTCACAGGTCTATATGGAATAGAATGAATGGAATAAAATTATGTAACACCGACGAAGATAAAAAAAAAACCAAAACAATGTTATGTGTACAGTCAGCATCTGCAATAGGATTCTTTTGTTTTTGCAGAACATTCTATGTGTAATCTGTTCAGTTTGTGTCTTGTTGCTTGTTAAAAAGTGTTGTCTTGTGTAAAACTTGTTAAAATCCAGCAAATCCACTGGGCTAAATTGCTGTGTGAACTCTGTGAATTAAATTGTCAGAAAGTTTTAAAAGTGAGGCCCACCAGTTTCCAACATAAGTTGGAAAACTGTAGGGGAGGTGAAAGAGGTCTGAAACTTTAAACCAAAGAGGGCAGTGAAACACTGCTTGTTAGTCTGGTGTCAAGGTTACTTAGTTACCTGCTCTCAAGTGGGTTTTCTTCCACAGTCCAAATATAAGAAAATTAGCTTTGCTGGCGAGTCTGCTTTGTCTGTTTTTCTATCAAATGTCATCTACCTTGGCGAGAACACAAAAACAACATATACCTGTGTAGGAGAAATTTGGGAATTATTGGTCAAATGCAACCAATAATTCCTAAGAAGTAAATTTTTAGTGGGCATCAAAAAGCAAAAGAGCTAGAGGCATTATGATTAATATGATTTACAAATGGAAAATCTTATTTAATGAAATATATGCTGGGAAAAGTGTAATGGAAAAAGTTATGTACTAAAAATAGGAACAGATGGTTGAATGGTCTTTCCTTGCACCTATAGTATGTTTTCTTTCTTTAGGTGTGAGACACCTAACTTTACCTTGACTTTTTGATGCACAAAACATATTTCTTTATTTATTCATATGGAGTATGCCAAAGTTCCTCTGAATTCAGTATGAATAGCTTGTTTATTTCTCAGCCAGTTTCTCTGTCAGTCACATGCTTACACTTTGCCCCCAAACTGATTCATTTATTGATCATTCATTCAGTGCTTGGTTGTCAGTCAGTGACTCAGCCTCAAACTTGCCTCTCCTTCACTCCCTGTCTCCCTTAGTCTGTTGCTTCTCTTGTTTTTGCTCCTTGTTTTTATTTTCTCTTTCCCCAAGGAATTTAGGGAGCACAAATGTGAGGGCTCAAATTGTTGAACAACAGTCTGAATATTGCTGAGTTTATGCTACACTGTGATGGACAGGCAGATATGTGCAGAAGAAGAGTGGAGATGGTGGCAATAAAACTACTTTGTGATTTATTACACTCTGGGTTAAATGGATGCTTTAAAGGTGAAGATTTACAGTCCAGTGTATGGGTGTATGCTTTTCATGCCTCTGTTTTCTTTCTCCTTTGTTTCTTTTGGTGCACTTTGGCATCTTAGTTTGATATTAAATGTGCACAAACTGAGTGACATTGCATTAGTGGGAGGTTTTAAAAGTGAATTTTAATTTTGTGCCAGAACCCCTTCTAGGCAATTATGTACAGAGCAGAAGAGTGCAAATAAAATAGCATAAATAACACACATACACACACAGTCAGTCATAGATGTGTGCATAAGCACAGACACGCACACACCCTGAGGAGAACACCATGGAGACAAAACATTTCACATCTCAGTGTGACTGTGTTTCTGTTTATGTATCGATGAACACACCAGGCCATGCACACACCATGATGCATGTCTCACGATGGTAACATTCAAATACACACATGTCATACACTCACAAAACCATGACTCTGACTGTAGCTGCCCAGTTAGATAACTGCAGGAAAATGGTCAGCTGTGACTGTCTGGCACGGGGTGTTTGCGAAAGTAAACTTCTGCGAGAACTGTGTGTAGAGCTGGAAGAGTGGGAGGGCTTAATAAGTAAAATTATAATTCAATTAGAAAGTCCCAAGTGACTCATAGTTGCAGCATGTTTAATTATCTTTATTAAAGAAGAGGTCCAAAGAGTTAACAAAAGCAGTTCTTTCATATAAAGTCAAAGGTACAAGTTTGCATACAAAATAATTTAGGAATGAATAAAATACACCTCCAAAGTGAATTTGGAAAAGAAATATTGATTCACCAAGCTTTAGGAGAACCTTGACTCTATATGACATCAGTGGGATTGCTAATGCGATCGTCTCACATCACAACTCTGACTTTGAGCACCAAAGCTCCTCTTACCTGCTCTTCAAATGTTCCGTTTGCAAGTGACAGCCAGTCAGAAGAACACTGGCTTGAAGAAAACCAAGCCCTGCACCAAGCGTCAGTAAATAATGATTTTTAGTTGTGATTTGCAGCACTACTCTTATTTAAGAGTCCAAGATTAGTTTAAAATTGAGCATATTAGCTCCAGCTAGAAGACAGCTGAGACATTTATGTTAAAAAATTAGTTTCTTCCGATAAAATTAATAACTTAATGTTAAGCTTAAAAGAGTCAAATCTGGCTTGAAGATCAATAATGATAGTTGTCATAGTCATAGAGCAGTTGTGCTGTGTTCTAGCTGCTGCACAGGGTCCCCCCAATAGTGAAATGACTCTCCACTCTCATTGCTAAAAATACATATTTTTATTCTTATAGGAAGTCATATTAAGGTGAACAGAACACATAATGAGGGAAAGAAGTCAGAACATGATGCAGACTGAACACAACTTCTAAAATTCTCCTAGTGACATCTTAAGCCTTGCAGTGACAAAACAAAACTGCACAAAATACACAACATCATGGAACCACAACAAAGGTATACCTGGGGTTAGACCAGTCTGCCATGTCAAAAACTCAGAAAACATACAATTTTTCTGTTAGTAAGCTGGCCTTGTGAATAAGTAACTGGTAGCATGAACCTGAGGGGTTGTTACAATGTCTCTTTGACAAGGTAGACTTTAAGAATACTTTGTGAAAAAAACTGAAACAGAACAAACAGAGTTTGTATTCCAATTCACGCTAGGAGGATTTGTGGCTGCATTGCCAGTATGCATCCACTAAAGCCAACATAACCCAGTAACTGCCAGCCTGTGAAAATGATTGAAGTGCTTAAAAAAAACACAACATAATAAAAATCTCTAGATATTTGATAGATGTACACTAGCTGAAAGACATGAACTAGCATGCAAGTATGGCATAAACAAAGACTGCCACTGCTGTAGTTGTTTGAGCATATCTAAACAAGACAAGTAGAGGTGATACATTTATTTACACTAGAACACGTCATTTGCACTAGTTTATTTATCAATAATATTGAGAGTCTAAAGTGTGAGGCCACATTTTGGACCCTCAGTAAATTAAAAAATATGGGTATGTTGTAGTAATGTGTGGCTGTAGTTCATTCATGCCACAAATTAATTGCATCTTATTACAGTATTTCACAGAAATACACAAATGATAAGTTACTCTTTATTGCCATTGTTATGATTATTATTAACATTTTTCTAACTTTGTGTTTAAAAAAAAAGATCAGCCTCGTAAACATGACTGTTGCATGTGAATTAGATAAAACTTGTAATTGCACTTCATCATTGCAGAAACTTTTGTCATTACAGATTTTCAGGTGAGTGAGCAAAGGAGTAAATAAATGAGTTAGACTGAGAAAGTAAACAGGTAAATGAGTGAGTGAATGAGCAGCAGACTAATCAAGTGAGTGAATGAGCAGGTAAGCAACTATGCATCTGACTGATTAAGTCACCAAACACTTCAGCCTAGAAAACAGTTGAGGCATTTTATATGTTAATGTGTGAGACAGGAAAGTTAGGAAAGAAATGAGAGGGCAAGCAGCGGTGACAAAAGGTGGAAGCAGCGTGGAGGAGCATGGTGGGAGGAATGGAAAGAAAGGGGGAGTGAATGAATGTGGGGAAGTAGAGAAAGAAGGAAGAATCACTGGAGTGTGCAGGAGGTATGGAGAGAAGGAGTGAGGGTGGCTATGGAAGCTGGCGGTAATCAGAGGGCAGTCATGGGTGGTCAAGCTGTGCGTATATAAAGTGTGTGTGTGCGTGCGTTTGTGTGTGTGTGTGTGTACGTGAACCCCACTGTGGTCAACACTCTGTGACAGACCGACACCAAGTTCCTCTGCCCTCGGAGTGTGCCTGCCTTACTGTGCACAGCTGTGTGTGTAAGTTGTATTTCAAGGTAGCTGAATGGATTTTCAGATGGCATTTCATCTCTCCTGCCTATTTGCTGGGTGCCTCTACCCAGAGAGCTACAGTAACTACGAGTGAGCAAAAACGCATTTAAGTTTTGCATCAAGCCTCGTCTAACAATTTAATAATGGACTTTACTTTAAACAATGCAGAATTCAACCTCCTGCCCTCCCTCAAAATCAACACAGCTAATAGTGTATAACTGTCTAGCCTTCACACTATAATGTTGACCTAGTCAGCTGCATGTTCTTGATCTTTTTACAAATAACAGCTCCAAAAAAAGAGTTACATATCTGACAGAGATTGTATATAGCTGTATATATATATATATACATATATATATATATATATATAATAGGTTTTCCCTGAAAAATCATTATACCCAAGGATAAATATAGACTTTAGCAAGAATTCAGCAGTAAGCGAATCGTAACAAAGTGACTGTATGTTTTATTATTATCTAAAAGAGTTTTTTTAAGCATTGAAACAGTAGTTTCAAAAACATTTTATCCATCATTTACCTTCTTTTCTTTTTGCACTATCACTCCCGCAAAAATAAATAATGTATCTAACATGTGACGCCTTAACACAAGTGAACCTTTGTCCTCTCTTCTGACTCTAAGCTAAGTATATCTCCTACCCTCTAAGCTGCTTACGGCATGTTTCTGGGTCATGAAATGTGTGGGTCCCTGGAATCTGAATTAATTTACGCTTGTCTATATATGGAATACTTATGTGTAGGATGGCACATGTATTTACTGTAACTGCTTGCAGTTATACATTAGTTCAAATGCCCTGATAATGACTTTACATCATGGAATTTAATAGAATAAAAAAACTCATAATGGCACCTTTAGCTTACTTATTATGGGGTGCAAATAGTTCACATTCTAATGGGAAACTTGGTCATGCTAGAACTAATAGTAGCTGCTGAAGTCAATGATAAACCAATACTACAACTTCAGGGACAAAGCATGGGTTCATTAACATGGTGGAAAATAAAAATGGTTGTCAGCTCTGTGAATTATGTGCAGTTAGTTTCTTCAATTGTGTGCCCATTTATGCGTTTCGACACACTCATTAAAATCGGTTAATTTCTATAAACACAGTAAACTGAAAGCAGTTATCCAAAGCTCTTTTTACCTTTGTGTTTTTTTCCATTTCTATTGCTCTCTGTTGACTCACCGTCTTCTGACTGGCTAAGCTTTGAGATCACCTTTCTGTGATCATTGTACTTACTACTATGTGTGGGTGGGTAAGAGAGGGAACGAGACAAAGACAGAGAGTGAGATAACACATTCTGTTGTCTGTGTTGTCCCCTTCTTCCTTTTTGCCACTGTTCTGCTTTGATTTCTCCTTCTTCCTGTCTTCTTCCAATTCTGCCTTCTCTCAAACCTTCGACAGACACAAAAATGCACACACAAACAACTTCACCCTCACATATACTGTGTGTGCACACAAACTGGCATCCCAGGAGGATGGGACACTGAGACAAAGACACACACCAGTACAGCCTAGTGTGAGCCCAGTCATGGATCACTGGTAATCCCTACAGTGGATCAGTGCCCCTATGTGTGTTTGTGGAGACAAATGTGTCCGTGTGTGAGTGTTTTCATTTCCTGAACTTTTTTGTCTCAGTCACAGCTGTGAGCATATGGACAAACACAAACACCTCAACTTCCCCTACACCTACACACAGTGAGGATGAGCATCATCCAACTCCCTTGTTGACATTTGCTATTAAGTTTAAATGCCAACATAAACATCTCCACTCCATTTAATAGAGACGTTCTCACGCACAGACAAACCATCGCTCTGCTACTTTACATTCAAATCTTACCTTGGCTGGGCTTGTGATTAAATTCCTTGTCTCTGAGGACAGCAGATGCTATTGTTTCCTCCCTTTGGCTGCCATGAACGGAATGAGACTTGAGATCCTCATTCTGGCTCAACCGCCTCACAGTTGCACTGCATCTATGAGCCCCGACATGTAGTGGGATGAAACTGCAGGGTAATATATGGTTGCCATTACCTCAAGGCCTGCCAGCTTAACCTCTCTCATAGATCTCCCAGCTGAATCTCCTCTGTGTTGTGTTCAGAGTTAACGCTTGCCCTCTCCAAGTTGACTCTTGTGGGTCCAGCCTTATTCACATATGTATGAGCATGTGGAACTTATCTGTCTGTACTGTATATATATATATATATATATATATATATATATATATATATATATATATATATATATATATATATATATATATATATATATATATATATACCCCAATATCATCTGTATGCCGTAGTACTGATGATGACCAACAGGTGGCACTGCAACTCCTTGTGTTTGGTGTATGAAGGAGCTGTCCATGGTCCTGAATGTAAATCTCCCCGACATGCTGTTGTAAAGGTAGAGAAGAGGAAGAGGGAAGAGGATGGATGAGATTTGGGGAATGTAGAAGAAGAAAAGAATAGATAAGAGAAAAAGAAAGAAAAGGAGGACGTGATTTAAAGACAGGACACGAATGGCAGAGGGCACACCAGCAACGCAAGAGAGTAAAAAATTTAAAAAGAAAAGTAAAAAGAATACAAGAGCAGGAGGTATTGAAAAAGAGATGGGATATGAACCAAAAATCCCAGTATAAAGAAAATTAAGAAGAAAAAGCTTAAATGAAAATACTGAACAAAAGGAAATTGCAGACATAACACAAGATCTGAAGCAACAAAACAGCCAAAACACAGAATAGAGATTTTTGCCTTTTTTGGCTTTTTTTTTTCTTTTCTTTTTTTTACCACTATAGAATACAGAAGCAGCATTAAACAGTGAAGAAGTTTACCAATTAGTCACTTGGGAAGGTTTTTTTTCAGGTGGAAAATGGACAAAATGAGAAAGAACAGCAGTAACAGAAGAGACAGAAGATGATGAAAAGAAGTGAAGTGCTGAATATGAAGCTGATGGGATGAGACGGTATTAAACAATAGATGAGATGAAGAAATGACTGACCAAGTACATGTGTGTGTTTTTACATGTGCACATGAGTGTGCATTCATTAATATGCTCAGTCGCTGGTGTGTATGAGCATGTCTGTCACAGTGACAACAGTGCTAATGTGTGCATGAAAGGGAAGAGCAGAGGAACAGACGTAGACAGATGGGGCGAAGAGGGGTGGAAGACATTAAGTGTGTCGTGTCCGTCTGTGTATGTGTATGTCTGTGTACTGATCTATGTGTGTGTGTGTGTGAGCACTGATGATCTCTGATGCAGTGGTAGCAGCAGTACAGTATGCATGACACAGATAGTAGGATTTATGCTCTCCAGAAGACTACAGATGGTGACAGGGGAAGCCTCTGTTTCCCTCCACTTCCCCTGTATGACTCTCTCTGTCTGCTCCCACCCAGTCTTCCACTCACCAACCCTCTCCTCCATCCCTTCTGTGTATATTTGCTTTGCTTTGTCATACTCTGACAATGATCCAGTAATGGGATTGTCAAAGTCAAAAGTCTCTATCATCTGTGGCCTTTCTGTCTCTGCAGACTATTCAGTTGTGGAACAGGGGTTTACTCATCATGCTGTACCATAAGTCTCGCAGTAATGTTTTGGACCCTGTGTCTCAGGTTCCTTCAGGGGTTGATGAAATGATGTAAGAGGATCCATGGAAGTGACAATAAATGTTTGATATAGCCAGGTAGTATATTTCTGCATTGTTAAAAATTAGTGGTAAAATTTTTTTCTCGAGAGTAAATTCGTTTTCGCAGCATGTCATCTTCTGCCAACTTTCAGAAACAGCTTTTAAATGTTTACACGATTTATGTTGTAGCTCTCCAAAGTTTTTTTCCATAAAAGTGCAAGAAATGCTGTAAAGATTATACTATAACATATCTGGATAACAATTACAACCGAATGCTTTAAACCAACACTACAGCTTAAAAAACATGCATAGAAATGTGTAACTTAACTGCCATCAAACAAACTTACTCATTAGCTTAACCATTTGGTCATCACATTCAAGACTGATTTGATAAGTTTTGTCCTATTTTGGATATTAAATACGCCCTACAGGTTGGACGGTATAGTTAGGGTGCTTCAGCATTGCTCTTACTGCTCCAAACAAACTGATGATTGGTGCAAAGGTGTAATTTCTAGCCACTCAGGTGGAAGTCAATAAAATCAATTTTATGACAGGTTGCCATATCTTCTAATGTTCCAAAGATTAAAGATATACAACAACTTCACCTGGATCTATGAAAAGTGTTAGCGTAGGTTTTCTGAATGGCCATATTTCAAATGGTGGTGAAAAGTCTGTTGTCATAGCCTCTGAATGCATGCTGTGTATTTGTGCTCTTGACAAGATGAATTATCAGAAGTAGAAACACAGCCTGGATGTGTGCAAAGCTGTCTCTCCTCAAAGGCATTCATGGTAAAAAGCAGTGGAAGTAGTTTGTTTTTTTTTTTTTTTAAGAAACTACATTTTGGCTCCTTTTATATTACTGTGGAATTAGCCAGTCACCATGTGTCCTATTGGTTGACAGTTTTTCATTCTAGCAATGAAAATAGAGTATCAGACACTTTTGATGCGTTCAAATAACACTTGCATTTTGGCATGCTGAGGTTTACATCTGGTCACTTTTCACATTTCCCAACCCTTTCCTTTCTTCCTCTCTTAGGGGGAAAGTAAGGAAGACTAAGAGTATGTATGTGAGACAAATGTTTTCATAGTGTACTTCTCTGGAAGGCCACTGTGTAATTCTGTTCCTAGGGTATCCATTTCCCTTTGGTGGTGAGAACAAACTTTTCATTTGAAATTAATTTTTTGTTGAGTAAATCAGTGTTGAGCTTCTGCCTCCTAACCTCTCCCACTAGGCTTGTCTGTTCTAGGTCACCTATGGACCAATGGCACTGATAAAGTTATAAGGTCTTCATTGCCTAGGGACAAACTCTGAGTGTGTGCAGACAACGTGGCAAGAACCTGTCTGCATCAATACTTCTCTTTATAACTCTGCAAATTTTACTTGTAGAAGAAGAAATTCGGCAACTGACATCTTTAAATTAATAATCTACTGCCTTCCCACTCTGCATTGAATTATGTTAATTACTTACTTAAGATAAGATAAATATACACCATTTTTGGTCTTTTTCCTCCAGCCTTTTTGTGGCAGTGATGATTAATAGCAAGGTTTTTCTGTTTGTGTCTGCACTTAAACATACAAATCTTGTATGAAATTGCTGTTCTGAGAGACGCCAACGCTGTTACTTTGGGTCATGTAATATATTTAGCCAAACATGTTCAATATACTGTAACCAGTGAAACAGTTGGTTGCACTTTCACGGTAGTTACATAATTTATATAAATGTTCTCTCACAAATGGTTTATAGGGACAACATCTTTACAAGTGAAATGGGTGGACTCATAGGCAAACTTGAGTAGTGAGATGCAGAAGCAAGTTGTGGAAGGCTAATGAGTTTGAAGATATTTCAAACACACACACACACACACACACACACACACACACACACACACACACACACACACACACACACACACACACACACACACACACACACACATATATTATTACATTTGTGTCTGTATCTATTGCTTCCAGACTCGTCTGTAGTTCACTGGTTTATTCAGTCTATTTGTGTCTTTTTTTCATACTCTCTGTTCTAATGCCAAAGAGAATTGCCTTTATTCCTCACCTTTACAGTCTGTCTTCTTACAGTTTCACACACAGGCACACAGACACATATACACACATACATTGCGCTTTCTCTAGACCCTGGTTATAATCAATGCCTCCCCTAAGGTAGGCTAAGTCTGAGTTATTCTACCAGATAGCGCTGAAGAGTTTAAGGAAGAACAGTCAAATATTGAGTCAGATTTGATATGCATCTCAATACACACTGCATGCTTTTGTATCTAAAAGAAAATGCTGTTATTAGTATCCTTTAAGGGTAAGAATAAAGGAATTATTTAGTGTGGTGAGTGCTTGTAAAATCGCCGCCTTGCGAGCTAGCCATTGTAAAACCATTCAAAATGAAGCTAAACAATTCTTGCAATAAATAATGGTTGCAGATTTCTTTTCAACGATTTACACTGTTTGCACTGAGAAATTCAACACAGCTGTTATAATAAATCATGTAGTGCACCAAATTCCCAGTTTTACTTGACCACATGCTGAGTTAACTGTAGTGCTCTATTCCATCCATTGCCCCAGCTGTGTCATTAGAGATATACAACACAATATTATCAACTGACTCACAATGAAACACTGCCATTGTTAGCATGCAAGTACATGCAGTATTGTTTATTCTGGCAGAACTGCACACATGCGTATGTGTTAGCTAACACAACGAAAGAAATTCAAGGAGATAAGTGAGATAAATCTGGATCCTGGGGTGTGATATTTCACAAAGAGTGATTTTTGACATCATGTTTTGAAGCCATTGTCTTCAGTTGTAAAATTTTCAACAATCCCAACTAACAGCTCAGACTATATAGATCTATTTTGAAGTTGCACAGATCAGTGCTGAAATTCTTATCGTTGCTAAAATGACAATGACAAATGTGTTATGGGAAACCTTTTTTTTAGCCAAAAGACATTTATTAACAGAGTACGCAGAACCCTTGTGCTTAGCAAGACATGTTAGAATCTTTCAGTTCTTTACTTACTACCTCTGCTGCCTTCATCTTTTCAAGCGAAAGATAAATGTCAAAAAAGAGGCAAAAAAAAAAACCCAGTGAAATTCCACCAACAGTTAAATTTAACAAGTAAGTTCTTCAGACAGTGGAGTATTTAGTGTCTGACGAGAAAGATATGTTCCTTTTGTGATTAATGATGACAATAGTGCTGAAGTGAGAGTGAGTATTTTTTTTCTCTTCTTCATTTAGATGTTATTGCTCCTCTTCTCTTAAACCTTTTTGCTTTAATGTTCCACATAAAAGAAATCTATGGCTATGGAGACAAAAAACAAAGTGAAGAGTACAAGACTTATATTTTGTGAAAAGACATAAAACTGTAATCAAGCTTATTGTTACTCTATATCTAATGGACATGCAAACAAACAACTGCTTCTTGCAGGCTAGCAAGTTAGTCATAAGTCAGTTAATAAGGTAATTAACATGTTCCTTTCATGTTTAGTGAAAAAAGTATATGTACTATCCTTCTTCTTTTAAACCTTTTGGTACACTCCTTGTATTTGCTTCATGGTTTCCACACATCATTTATCTTGGTGAAAAGATTTGCTTTCAGTGACCACTGCTGAAGTTAAAAGATTTACAGCTTACAACACACACTCAGTGGTGCTCGTGTACCACCTGAGGTATTATCTCACAGTTCTGTCAGCAGAGCAGAGAGCATTTATCAATCTAAATTTCACACACACACACACACACACACACACACACACACACACACACACACACACACACACACACACACACACACACACACACACACACACACACACACACTTATACACTTGTTCATTTCTAGTTATGCTGTGTGAACATGGGTATGAGCTTGTGTTTATTCATATCTGTAGTGACAATATTGTTTTATTACCAGGAGGGTGAAGCTCCCAGTTTCCCTTTAACAAGGTCATATTCTCCACAGCAAAAAAACAAAGGCCATGCTCACACTAGAAGAACTGGATTCCACTGCTGCAAATCACTGATGTCATGCCTTTTAAGTAGAACCTGTCCCATTTCCCTCTTTAGTGTTCACGAGTGCATACATGTTTGAATGAACAATGCAAGGTAAGTAAAAATCTAACTTACAGCAATGCTGTTTTGCCTCACTGTGACAGATATATCCGAGATATGGTTTTGTGTGTGTCTGTTTGCACGGAGTGCCTATGGCAACTGTCAATCACTGCTGTCATTTTTGAATGAGCTTCACTGGGAGATGAGGGTCTATTTGATTTGATCGCTGAGGGGAAGCATACGGCCTGTATCACTGAATTACACACACATGTATGCGCATGAGTGCACACACACACACACACACACACACACACACACACACACACACACACACACACACACACACACACACACACACACACACACACACACACACACAGGGAAGTCAAAGTTGCTATTCCTGCAATATGTCAAATTCTTTTTGAATACACACATACTGACTGTATCCCGAGAGATCAACAAAGATCCAGGTAGATCCTAAGGCACAGACACACATGGGCAGGAATGTATGACATAGTGATTAATTGCATTCCTACATTTTAAATAAACATCCTCAAACTCATCATTTTAGGAGATAAAAAGAGGGAGGAAGACTTGCTCAAGTGAAAAAAGATGTGACCAGAGCAAAGAATAAGAAACATCTAACTTGTAGGTAGGGTTGAAGAAAAAAGAGAGGAAATAAAAGGGGGCACCAATGCAATGAATGTAAGAAAGAAAGTGACAGAGAGAAAGACTGTGTTCTCCTTCTCGCTGTGGTCAGAGGGCTGGAGGCTTGTCTCCTGCTGTAAAGAAAGTGCAGACAGAGTGTGGGATAGCTTGGCCTGCTAACCTTGGAGTGCTAGTAATTGGCACTTAGCATTAAACAGCCCCTCTGCCTCTGGGATAAAAAAAAATGTTAGCTTTGAGAGACTAAAACGAATTCATCACACAGGCAAATATCACCTTCAGAGAAATATATTTTGAAAATAGAAATAGTTCATTTAACTTCAAAGGTAGCAGAAGGGAATGCATTCCACATTCTGTATTTCACATTGTAGCATTTACAAGCCAGCAAAGTGTGTTTTAATGCAAAAACAAAGAACCAAAAAGAAAAGGCCTAAAAATAAATAAATAAAAATGATGTCCACTGTTTGCTGTTCTCTGGTTTCGTGTTTAGAAAATTGCATTTTTACCATTCAAAGCCTCCCAAAGCTTGGTGACACTTACAGTATATGGCTAAATAGCTAAATAAAAAGCCATGCACTGCATGAAAAAAGCTTTTAATCGCTATACTCTCGTTTTGTGGGCAGGAAAAAAAAGGCTTTTAATAAGCACATTAGTCTTGTACTTGGCTGGGCTATACTTATCTATATTAGTATTTTTTGCCTCTGCAAACCTCAGTGATTTTGTTTTGATTTGAATCAAAACATTGTGTTATCACATTGAACATGTTGGAAAATTCGCCTTCATTTCTTCATCCAGGAAACAGAAAGCACATTTAGCATTTATCTGTAGTCACCTGATGGATGTAAGTCCAGTACTCATCCACTTTTTAGCTCTCTTTTGGTCTCCACAAGCTCCCGAGGGAACCCTAGAAGCTCCACTATGTTCATCAGCTAGTTGCTGTCTGTCAGCCAGTTGGCAGTGGGCTTGTGGCTGAGAGTGGATTTATCAGACCATTTCTCATTTAAATACCTACCTAATGAAGACAGAAGAAAGCACAGAAAATAAACCAAAACTCATGTGTAATATGTTAAAATTTGTGTATAACTGCAGGGCAGCTGACACTTTCTACTTCTTATTATTGTTATTGTTGTTGTTGTTACATTACCAAATAAGTAAAGTTTGTTTGGAAAATACATTTAGGTAATTTTGCAGCAACCTTGAAGAGACTGACGTCTGCTGTCTACGTGTTACATTAATAAGCACTTAATTTCTTAAGATCTCATTCAACACATCAACCTTCTTTCGGACAGAAATAAGAAAAAGAAAGAAAATATTTCTATTCAGACCTCAAATGGAACCAGGGGCATTCCCATATTCAACACTGCTCCAGCTTTGGTATGTTGAAAATAGCAAACAAGACTCATAGGTGATGAGTAAATACTATATTTCCTGGTCTTTACTGATGCTTTATTATAGCGCTAAGTGAAGAACGTTACTTTGAGTCTTTCTTAGTGGGTGATGGAGAAAAAGTAATGTAAGATAGACAGCACAACCCATTCTTATTCCTAAAACATCATATGCTGCCATTTTGACAGAGTTGTTGGCACCTCAAAGATATGCACAAGGTGGTGTTTGGCTTTGGTGGCCTGAATAACTGAGTATATCGCAATAGTTAGAAAGAAGTCACACTAATCTCTTCAAATGTGGAAGCTTGTAGTACGGAAGACAGAGCTTCCTCTTTGAGCTTAGGGGTCATTTTTTAACTCAAACTATGATCCACAGTTAAACTCAGGGAACATATGGTCCCAAATGCGACACAAACCACATCAGTGACAAACTTGTGCCGTATTGGTGAATAGTGTAAATTTACAATGCCTCAAAGAACATGGAAGATGAACTGGATATCAAAAGGCTGTTGCTCTCAACACATTTGGTTAAGTCACAGGCCAAAATAGACTCACCAGTACCTTGATTAGGTATACCTGTTTAAATACCCTTTAATGGAAATGTCTAATTGGCTACTCATATGGCAGCTAACCAATCCATTTAGACTTGTAGACTTTGCCAAAATGACCTGCTGAAATTCAAACCAAGCATCAGACTGAGAAAAAGAGATGATTTTAGTGACTCAGAGCGTGACATGAATGTACGTGCCAGATGGTTTGCTCTAACTATTTCAGAAACTGCTGATCTACTGAGATTTTCCCACACAACCAACTCTGGGGTTTACAGAGAATGGTCAGAAAGAGTAAAAATAGCCACTGGGTGAAAATACCTTGTTGATGGCAGAGGTCAAAGGAGAATGGCCAGATTGCTTGGAATTGATGAACAGGAAACTAAGGCTACAGTTCGTGTGGGCTCGCCAAATCTGGACAATAGGAGATTTGAAAAACGTTGCCTGATCTGATGAGTCTCAATTTCGAGTGTGACATTTGGATCATAGGGTCAGACCACAGTGTACCCGTCTTCTGATGGCTGCTTCCAGCACGATAACACGCCATGTCACAAAGCTCAAATCATCTCAAACTACTTTACTGAATGTGACAGTGCGTTCACTCTACTAAAATCGGCTCCACCGTCACCTAGTCAGTATGTAGTACAGCATTTTTTGGAATGTAGTAGAAGCAGGAGATAGCCATCATGAATGTGGAGCTACTGTTTGATGCCATCGTGTCATGGATTGAAATCTGTCGGTCTGTCTATATTTTTCTTAGCATCACTGCACAAAAGCCAGGTCGCACTATAGCAGACTTGCAGAATTTACAGAACTTTTCCCTGCTTCTTATTAGATTTAGAGGAATTTACATTTGCTTGAACTTGTAATTAAAACTGATTTTAATTTTGGTCTAAGACCCAATAAAATATTTGTGATGGCACCTTAAACAGAAAACTAATTGAAAAGCTTGAAATGTTTTAAACTAATTATGGAGCTCATATTTTAGCATTTCCCAGAGTTTGTTTCATAAAGCAGACAGAGGCTGTAGAGGCTGTGCGTGCGAACTGTAAAAATAACCTAAGAAGTTGATTAGACGACTTTTCTACACAAAAAAACGTCATGTTACTCTATTTTTTCCTCTGTCTTTTTTTTTGTTTTGTTTTTTTGAGAAAGTAAAAATGAACACCTTTACTCTTTCTTTAGTTTACTGAGACAAGAAGAAACTGAAGGGCCAGGCAAAGTTATATATAAAAGTTAAATATAGTTCAGTCACATGCCATGAAGCTGTATTATAGATGTGATCTAACAAATATAAATCCAGGTTGACTTGTACAGTTTCTTTTCTTTTAATCTCACATCAAAGAGGGCTTTGTTCTCACATTATGAAACAATGATAATGCTATTTTAGCCAAATATGATGGTGTGATTGAGGAGGCACTAAGGATTTTCTTTTCTTTTTTATGCAACAGTTAATGATCATCGCAAAGAACAACCTTTATACGTCCATATTTTGTCAAGAATGCCTGTAACTTTGACATTTTTTTCTTTTCTAATTTTCAGTTTTTAATTTTATTCCTTGGATAGTGGCCCATATTTTCTTTCATGGGCACCATATACCCTCAGAAATAACTTTAACAAACATCACTAATTGTAGTCATTCTTTTTGGCACTTCTCCCAGTGTCACAAAAAGAGCATTGTTTCAACACAAGACACAAATATTTTCATTTTAAAGCAGCGCTAGAGTGGAGCACTTCACCACTATCACTGACAACAGTGCACTACAGAGACATCTTTATACCTTTAATATAAGGCAAGTGTGTTTATTTTGTTTATGGTGTCTTCTCAGATTAGAGCTAAATTACTTACATTTACGTTATCATCTGCTTCTTTCAAAAATAACAGCTATTTGGATAAATTCACAACATATAACATCCTTAGCAAAACAATAGTCAAATTACAAAGGCACATTGTTTATACAGTCCTGTTCTCTCTGTGACTGGGCCCCATCTGTATAATCAAGCCCACAGATCATTACCATGTGTGCCATATTAAATTTCTGCCAAACCCCAATTAAGGTAGGATTACCTATGCATGGTCAGTTTTATCCTCATTTTGGAAGTGTTGTGCATATCCATATGCAGTGCATAATTAATTTGGGCTTGGATCTATTGCGTACCTGTATTTGCTTTTGCCACTGGAGCCAGCATTTCTACTGTAGGCTTCTGGCTTCTGTTTAAAAATCCCAATCCCAAGATCTATTTGTGACTAGTGGAAACTTTTTTCTTAGAGAGACAGCAATTACCTTAAGAGTTTCCTCCTACTGCAATCTCAATGCAGGCACATCACTGATTCCCATTAATTGCAGGTGCTATTGCAAGAGAGTTGCGCATAAAATTAGTGCTGCACACACATGTCCCCATCAGAAAATGTCTGTATGATAGACAGTGAAGACTGAATTAGGATTTTAAGAAGATGAAGAGCTCTGTGCAAACTCATTAAAAATAGTTAACAACTGACATTGCTTTATTAAACATGTGCTTACAGTATGCACGCACGCACGCACGCACACACACACACACACACACACACACACACACACACACACACACACACACACACACACACACACACACACACACACACACACACACACACACACACACACAGACATTTTCAGCCAGCACCACTCTGGGGACTTAATTATTGCCACATATGAGCAGACGGAAGCTCCCTTATATTATTAACATAGTTTCATTTTCCTTTTAATATTCAAGAAAGGCTTATTAAAGGAAAAAAAGCAGAAAAAAGAGAGGGGATCTTGATCAAATAAAAATATCTTTGTTCCCTTTCTGTCAGAATGAAAGAATGAGAGATGTAGTGTTATGATGAGGCTGGTGGCTGTAGCCTTTGAAGAAAAGAGATATAATTCTAACAAAATTCACCTTATCCTCCACTCTGACCTCGTAGTCAGAGTGGAGGATGACTCTTTTTGCTCCGAATACCTTGTTCCTATTTTTTTATCCCCATTCTTTTTAGTTTGTTATCTTACCTAGGTTATTCGATCATATCTGTTTGCCTGTGGCACATGAAAGAAATTTTAGTATTTCAGGCATTCCATCTTTTCAGTTTCCTGCAGGACATGTGACCTTACAAGCCAAAAAAAGACCTGGTATTTCATGTAGTATTTACAGGCAAATGACTGAGTGATTTTTGACAGGGGTGAGAGTCGGCCTGTTGAAAGCCCCCTTTCATTTTGGTTACTTTTCACTATTTCCTTTACATTTTAACCACCCACACTATTTAGCTTGGTGTGGTAGATTGTAGTGTACAGTAGTATACTGGATATTGATGTAAAATTTGGACTTTTAGGCTCTTGCACTGAATGCAGCCAGAGATCCGAGGAGAATCTCTAAATTTCTTCAGGCTCAAGATTCAACCATGTTGACAGGCCTCACAGCTTGGAAATACCTTTTATTACATACAGACCATGAAAACATCATGAATTCACATCCTCTTTGATATAAATCTGAATTTCATAATCTGCATGTTATTTCAAACTGTTTCATTCAATACTGCATTTTTAAGCAACATGAAACATCCTGTTAGGATGCCTGGGTCGTTGACCCAGGGCTTTTGAGTTTATTATATTATTTATCATTTCTAGTCTTTGGGTTTCTTAGAGTTCTGTCTTATGGTTTATGTCTCTGTGTTCTATAGTTGCTCTGTCTCCCCTGTCGGCTGTATCCCCTTGTTAAGTTTGCGTCTCTGTGTTATGTTTCCTGTTTTACTTTGAAAGTCTGTGTTTCATGTTAGTGTATCTGGTTTTGCTTTCTTTGTCTCGTTAGTCCTGATTTGCCCCAGCTGTGTTTCCCTCCTGTTGCCCATTCCCTGATTGCTCCCTCTATGTATTTAAGCCCTGTGTTTCAGTTTGTCATTGTCGTGATCTACCCTTATCTTGCTGTGTGTTTTGTCTATGTAAGTGTATTTTGTATTCTTAGTTTTGTTATACTTTTGAGTTCAGCATTAAAGCTGTTTTGAGTTCACGTCTGTCTCCGTAGTCTGCACTTTGGGTCCTTTTCCTGTCTGCACACAGCCTACACCTAACAGAAGATCGTGACCAGAACATGGACCCCGCAGACTGTTCCACCTCAGACTTTAAGGCTGAGATGACGAGGTTGGTTGATTTGCTGGACCGCATTGCTCAGGCCGATAGCTTACAGGCTATGGCTGTGGGACTGAGCGCGGTCGAGGCAATGATTACAACCAACCCCCAGCTTCATCAGTTCTCCATGGACACTCATCTGGGCCACACCATAGCGCGTGGAGGAGCACGTCAGAGCCAGTGAGCTGGCTCTCTCTCTCTCCACACTAACGCAGCAGCAGCAGACGGAGCTCGCTGTTAAGCAGCTGCGTTCGCCACAGCAGGACAGTGTTTCTGCTGGAGGTTCTGGAGAACTGCTCCTTTGTGGTGAGCCGGAGGCTTCGTGGCCCGGTTCGCCTGCTCCCACTTCCCGGAGTAAACAGCGTTCACGCCACTGCCACTCCAGAACGCCTGAGCACACCCCAGTTTTGGGAGAAAGTGACTGTTTAGTGTTTCGGTCAGCCCCTGTGGCTGCTGTTAAGTCTAGGACTACTTTTATTTCTCTGGCAAATTCTCAACCTATGACTTTTTCCGTGCCTCAGCTGGCAAATAGAACTGGCAACAGAGTGCCACCTGCCATAACTAAGTTGGCTAAAGAACTGGGACTTGGCGTTGCAGAGCTTATGGATCAAGCAAAGGTTAGTGTTTTTCGGCCAATTATATTTTCACATGTTCACTCATCTGCCCAGCTGCCTGTTCCTGCTGGAGGGTCCGAGGGGCCCGTCCAGCCTTCTGTTCCCGCTGGGGGTTCTGGAGAATCGCACCAGCCTTTGTTCGTCTCCGCTGGAGGGTCCGAGGGGCCCGTCCAGCCTTGTGTTCCCGCTGGGGGTTCTGGAGAATCGCACCAGCCTTTGTTCGTCTCCGCTGGAGGGTCCGGGGCCCGCCCAGCCTCCTGTTCCTGCTGGGGGTCCGAGGGGCCCGTCCAGCCTTCGTCTGCCTCCGCAGGGGGTCCGAGGGCCCGCCCAGCCTCGCCTGCCTCCGCTGGAGGGTCCGAGGCCCGCCCAGCCTTCTGTTCCCGCTGGGGTTCTGGAGAACCGCACCAGCCTTCTGCCTCCGCTGGAGGGTCCGAGGGGCCCGTCCAGCCGCAGCCACCTGTCTCCGCTGGAGGGTCCGAGGGGCCCGTCCAGCCTTCTGTCTCCGCTGGAGGGTCCGAGGGGCCCGTCCAGCCTCCTGCCTCGTCAGCTGGAGGGTCCGAGGAGCCCGTCCAGCCTTCTGTCTCCGCTGGAGGGTCCGAGGGGCCCGTCCAGCCTCCTGCCTCGTCAGCTGGAGGGTCCGAGGAGCCCGTCCAGCCTCCTGCCTCGTCAGCTGGAGGGTCCGAGGAGCCCGTCCAGCCTCCTGCCTCGTCAGCTGGAGGGTCCGAGGAGCCCGTCCAGCCTCCTGCCTCGTCAGCTGGGGGTCTTGGAGGACCCAGCCAACACATCCTCATCTCTACTGACTGTTCCGGGGAGACCGTTCAGCCACCACCTACATCGCCGCCTGTAGCGCCCACATCGTCGCTTGCAGCGTCCCCGCCAGCGGCAGCTTCATCCACACCGCCTGCGGCAGCGGCAGCTTCATCCACACCGCCTGCGGCAGCGGCAGCTTCATCCACACCGCCTGCGGCAGCGGCGGCAGCTTCATCCACACCGCCTGCGGCAGCGGCGGCAGCATCCACATCCACACCGCCTGCGGCAGCGGCGGCAGCATCCACATCCACACCGCCTGCGGCAGCGGCGGCAGCATCCACATCCACACCGCCTGCGGCAGCGGCGGCAGCATCCACATCCACACCGCCTGCGGCAGCGGCGGCAGCATCCACATCCACACCGCCTGCGGCAGCGGCGGCAGCATCCACATCCACATCGCCTGCGGCAGCGGCAGCAGCATCCACGCCGTCGCCTGTTCCAGCTTCAGCGCCGCCTGCAGCGCCTCCGCCTGTGGCTCTCACGCCGCCGCCTGCAGCGCCTCCGCCTGTGGCTCTCACGCCGCGTCCAGCCTCCGAGTCTTCACCCTCGTCTGGTCCGGCTTCAGCCTCTGCGTCGCCTGGGCCGGCCTCCGTGTCTTCAGCTTCGCCTGGTGCAGCTTCAGCCTCTGTTTCGCCTGGTCTGGCCTCCGTGTCTTCGCCTTCAGTGTCGCCTGGTCCTGCCTCGCTCCGTCTAGCTTCGTCTGCGCCTGAGGTCTCCATGCCGTCTGGTCCTGCTCGGCCTGCGTGTCCTGCTCGGCCTGCGCCTCCTGTCCGGCCTGCGCGTCCTGTCCGACCTCCTTCCGGGCCTCTGATTGGACGTCCTCGCCCTGCTCAGCCTGCACGTCCTCGTCCTGTCCGGCCACTTTCCAGGCCAATGGCGGACTGTCATCACCGTCATGGACGGCCCCCTGAACTGCGTCGCCGCCGGTGCCTCCCGCCCGGCCGGCCTCCTGACCTGCTCCGTCGCCGCCGGTGCCTCCCGGCCGGCCGGTGCCTCCCGGCCGGCCGGCCCCCTGACCTGTTTTCTGGGCTCTTGGGCCGTCGGCCTCCGGACCTCCTTCGCCTGGCTCACCGCCGCTGCCCTCTGCGTGGCCGGCCTCCGGACCTTCTTCGCTTGCCTCGCCGCCGTTGCTTTTCGCATGGCCGGCCTCCTGAACGACCCAGGTTTGGACTTTGGTGCCGTCAGCCTCCGGGCCGGCCCCCTGAACTTTTTTTTTTTTTTTTTTTTTGGCACTGTCGTGTGCCTGGTTTTGTTTGGTTGTTTTCGGGGCTCCAGTCTTTTCTGTTTTTGGTCTCTGGGTTGTGTTTGGTGTGTTTCGAGCCCTCCGTCCTGGACCCCCACCGTCCGCCCTGGTTGGGTTGTTTTTTGTTTTGGTGTTTTGGTTTGGGCTGTCTGGGAGCCAGCTCTTTGGGGGGGGGGGTACTGTTAGGATGCCTGGGTCGTTGACCCAGAGCTTTTGAGTTTATTATATTATTTATCATTTCTAGTCTTTGGGTTTCTTAGAGTTCTGTCTTATGGTTTATGTCTCTGTGTTCTATAGTTGCTCTGTCTCCCCTGTCGGCTGTATCCCCTTGTTAAGTTTGCGTCTCTGTTATGTTTCCTGTTTTACTTTGAAAGTCTGTGTTTCATGTTAGTGTATCTGGTTTTGCTTTCTTTGTCTCGTTAGTCCTGATTTGCCCCAGCTGTGTTTCCCTCCTGTTGCCCATTCCCTGATTGCTCCCTCTATGTATTTAAGCCCTGTGTTTCAGTTTGTCATTGTCGCGATCTACCCTTATCTTGCTGTGTGTTTTGTCTATGTAAGTGTATTTTGTATTCTTAGTTTTGTTACACTTTTGAGTTCAGCATTAAAGCTGTTTTGAGTTCACGTCGGTCTCCGTAGTCTGCACTTTGGGTCCTTTTCCCACATCCTTTAATGCACAAAATGCTAAAGGGCAAGATGTGCTATACGTTTGTAATCACAATTTCTCAAAAACTAATATCTTTTTTTTATATGCAATATATCATTCATCACATTTTCATATACCATGCTGAATGACAGTGAGCCTGTTTCTGCTGAACACAATGGTGCTGTGAAAAAGTGTTTGCCCCCTTCCTGATTTCCTTTTTTTTTTTTTTTTTTTGGTATGTTGTTACACTTAAATGTTTCAGATCAAACTAATTCAAATATTAGACAAGAATAACACAAGTAAACAGAAAATTCAGTTTCTAAATGAAGGTGTTTATTATTAAGGGGAAAAAAACCCAAACCTGCATGGCCCTGTGTGAAAAAGTGATTTCTCCCTAAACCTAATAACTGGTTGTGCCACCCTTAGCATCAGCAACTGCAATCAAGCATTTGTGCTAACTAGCAGTTAGTCTTTTACAGCGCTGTGGAGAAATGTTGGTCCACTCATTTTTGGAGATTTGTTGTAATTCAGCCACATTGGAGGATTTTTGAGTATGAACCACCTTTTTATGGTCATGCCACAGCATCTCATTCGGAGTCTTCATTTTGTTTTTCTTAAGCCATTCAGAGGCAGATATGTTGGTGTGTTTTGGATCATTGTCCTGTTGTAGAACCTGAGTGCACTTCATCTTGAGGTCATGAAAAGATGGCCGGACATTCTCCTTTGGGATGTTTTAGTAGACAGGAGAATTAATAGTTCCATTTACCACAGCAAGTCTTCCGGGTCCTGAGGGAGCAAAACAGATGCAGACCATCACACTGGTGCCACCATATTTTATGATGTTCCTTTTCTGAAATGTTGTGTTAGTTTTATGCCAGATGTAACAGGACACACACCTTCCAGAAAGTTCAACTTTTTATCTCGTCAGCCCACAGAGTATTTTTCCAAAAGTCCTTTGGATCATCAGAATGTTTTCTGGCAAAACTAATGTAAGTCTGTATGTTCCTTTTACTAAGCAGTGGTTTTTATCTTGGAACTCTGTCATAAGAAAGACTGGGCAAAAATTACCTGCATGGCAGAGTCATGAACACTGACCTTACCCGAGGCAAGTGAGGCCTGCAGTTCTTTGGATGTTGCTCTGGGGTCTTTTGTGACTTCTTGGAGGAGTCATTGCTGCAGTGGTGAACCTTCCCAGGCACTCCTGGGAAGGTTCACCACTGTTCCATGTTTTCACCATTTGTGGATAATGGCTCTCACAGTGGTGCGCTGGAGTCCCACAGCTTTAGAAATGGCTTTGTAACTTTTTCCAGGCTGAGAGATCACAATTACTTTATTTCTCATTTGTTCCTGAATTTCCTTGGATCACAGCATGTCTAGCCTCTGAGGATCTTTTGGTCTACTCCATTTTGTCAGACAGGTCCTATTTAAGTGATTTCTTGATTGAGAACAGGTGTAGCAGTAGAGTGGCTAGAGAAACTGGACTCCAAAGATGTGATACGCCACCGTTAATTTATGTTATGAATAAATCCAAACCTACACTGCCCCTTTTCATGATTGTAAAATCAATATATCCAGCTTTGTCTATATCAAGTTATGTACAGCGTGTGATATCTAACACATTGATGCATGACATGCCTCTCATAGCACCAATAACAGCTGTACAGGTCATCAACTCTTAAATTATCCCATTGAGTTTTCAAAACACTGAACCACAAGAGTTTAGAAAACACCACTGACAAGGCTGCTCAGTCTAAATCATTCAAAAAAATAACAGCAATCTTTAAAGAGGTTATTAACACTTAGTGAAAACATTCACAATGTTCAAGGGGACTCTCATAGTAACCTGAGAATAACCTGCTGTCCAGCTTATTATTTTGGCATAATATTCACTACCTTTTTAAAACTGAACAGCAGAGAGACACAATTAGCAAAATCTACTGAGGAGGTGTAAAAGCACCTGTCTCTCTATGACACATATATAATTTGAAAACTCCCTAAACAGTGTAACTATGTAAGTACTCTGTGAAAGTAGCCATTAAGGATGTGTCACCTCAAAAAATGATAGTTTAAATGACACTAAAATCACATCAAAATTAGTCATTTTCTCATTAATTAGTTTTGTACTCATACGATCAAATCCCAGGCACAACGAGCCATATAGCAAGTTGATGAATGTCTTATCTCTCAATGAGACAAAACTGCCACACCTCCAGACTGATGCCACAAATTTGAAAATGACATCCGTGTAAAAAAAAAAAAAGGTGGACACCATCAAAGCAGCTTTGATGGTGTGCAGCCTTATTAAAATATCACTGCTGACGCTATAACAAATTTACCTGAGGCAGCACAGGAGTACAACAGACACAACAGGAGAAGCAAGACCAAGCCGAATGCAGCCGAACCCAAAAGAGTAGAAATGCGTGAAACCAATTATGCCACTCGTCAAGTCTTTTTCTTTCAATATTTTTAAGGCCTCTTAAGGTAGCGCTTCATTTTTGGAATACAAAACCAAAGATTTGATTAGAGATTGCTAGTTTACATGACATTATCATTCACAGAAGAAAGCCAGTCTAAACTCTTGAATAATTCTGAAAAGATTTAATTGAGCAGCTTTCAGAAATGGATGATCCATTGCTGACATAACCAAAACCAAACAGGGTAAAAAAATCTTTTTTAATTGCTGGATTTTGACAGTTTTGGTGTGTTGGTTAAATAACAGAAGTAGTTTATTTTATTTTTTCCAATAGTCGCTTGTAAATAAAAATAAAACGCAATACATTACGTGTTTGCTTAAGATGCTGGTAAATTGATATAGGGTTAAATATATATACATATATAAATATATATATGTATGCATGGAGTTGCAGCATGCCACTGCGAATTACCAGACTGTTGTAAACTGGCATTCCCCATTCATTCACCCAGTGAAGCAAGCACCCAGTGGGCACTCGTCCAGTGTCTTGCTTACATCAAATTAGAATTGGTACTTGTCCAGTCGCATCTTTACATGCAAAGTGCTTTGTAGTGGCACAGTGCCTTTTCTATTATGTGGCTGTATGCAAGGTTAAATGAAGATCAGTCAGCCTAGAAAGGTAAGGCCAATTCTTTTACATGCAAATGATACAAATAGGATCAAACATTTCATGCAAGTTGCACAATTAAAAAGAACCACCAGCTGACTGCAGTGTGACAGTGACTGGTAAGAAAAGTCATCAGTGAAAAACTGTAATGTAATTGCACATTTTTAGACAGGACTACATATACTACAAACTTGTGGCATTGGCTATTTATGACATGTTACAGAGCAATGTTTACTGGAGCTGTCAACACTGCATGAAAGTTCAATTTACCTCAGACTTTTAAGAAGTCCTTGAAGTCATCTAGCTTTGGAGGCCCCCTGTATAATTGGCAGCCTCTAAAAATGATTTGGAGGGATTCACCGGGGAGTTCGATATCTTGGTATGAATGCTGAGTTTCTTTCCACCTTGAGGATCTGTCCACTTGAGTGAAGGGAACCCAGAGTAGAAGTGTAGTGGAGGGAAAAGCTGGAGTGAGAGAGAGATATGACATAATCCAAACTGAGATTGGTTGCTGTGTGATATCTTGTTTCTCAGCTCCAAAGACCCAATCAATAGCTGCCAGTGAAGGAAAAGGAAACTCTCGGTCTCTGTCTGTCTCTCTGTCTTGCTCTGTCATTTTCTCTTTCTCAAACACTCACAGGCATACACAAACATACACAAAATCTTTCACATGCATGCACACATAGTCATAAACACACACAAACACGTGCACACATACTCATAAACACAAATGCACACACATCATTCACATGTAATGACCAACCAACTGAAGGCAACCAAAACAACATTGAAGTTTTACTTTAAACTATGGAACATAGAACCTATCCCAGCTGTCATAAGGAGAGAGGACAGCTACATAAACGACCAATTTAGTCACTGATTAACCTAATAAGATGAAAGGGAACCCACTCAAGCATAAGGAGAACATGCAAATTGCACACAAAAAAGTGAATCTGAACCTAGAAAATTTCCTTCTGTTGGATGAAAGTTCAGTGTAGTTTTTAGTGGAAAGAAAGAAGACATACTATAAATGAGGTCTCCAATTTAGTCTCCACCCCCCAAAAATCCATTACAGTGAGATACAATAATTATTTAATATATAAAAAAAGAAGAAGAACCAAACTAAAAAACTCATACAGTGTTTTAGTCGAGGAGAAGGAGAACTGATACTTCTTTCAAAGTTGTAGGTCATTCCATTTCTGTGCTTTGGTTTATTGGGTTTTTAAGGGGCTATCTTTAAATGAAATGAGCTTCCTCCGAAGGGTGGCTGGCCTCTCTCTTAGAGATAGGGTGAGAAGTTCACCCATCCGGGAGGGGCTCAGAGTAGAGCCGCTGCTCCTCCACATCGAAAGGAGCCAGCTGAGGTGGTTCGGGCATCTGAAAAGGATGCCTCCTGGGCGCCTCCTGGGTGAGGTGTTCCGGGCATGTCCCACCGGGAGGAGGCCCCGGGGCAGACCCAGGACACACTGGAGAGATTATATCTCTCGGCTGGCCTGGGAATGTCTTGGTGTTCCCCCGGATAAGCTGGAGGAGGTGGCTGGGGAGAGGGAGGTCTGGGCTTCTCTGCTTAGGCTGCTGACCCCGAGACCCAGCCCCGGATAAAGCGGAAGAAGATGGAGATATTCTAAACTATAAATAGGTAAGTTGATGTATAGTAGATGCCTATTTGCCTGTGAGCCTGGTACTTTATGCCCAAGGATGATGCTTATGAATCAAAGTTGACAAAGGAATAAATAAAGTCCACCAGTATGAAAGAGATGGTATGAGTTACTTATCAGGCAGCTGTTGAACAAGTATGATATGTAAAACTGGATCATGTAGATTTGAAATACTGACTCTGGAGTCTGGTTATATGTGGACTTTCAATACAGCATAGGCAAACAAAGAAAGAGGCCTGAGGCTAGAAGGTACATGTGTGCAATATAAAATATAAACACCTGGAATGTGCTGTCGTCTGTGTGTGTTGTATACTGAGGCTACTTGTGAACGGTGGACCATTTTGCAGACAATGTTCTGCCAGTGCAAGGAGAAACCATCAGGGAGCCACGTGCCAGGTTCATTGCAGAAGAGATAAATAGACATTAATACTGACGACCCAATTACCTGCAGCTGTGACTGCAGCACCACGCCAGCCACAGCTGCATGCCAACCCGGACAGATGCACCACACTCGACTACCACAGCCACAGCTCCCCAGGATTTACATTGTCTGTTTGAGGCCAAGTAGTCTTGTAGTAATAGTCTTGTCTTGTAACTCTGATAATTAGAAGCATGTATATATGTAAAAACATTGATTTGAAATTCTTCTGATGTTTATCAGCCCTCTGAAAATGAAAAGTTACGTTCTCTGAGTGCATTTGTTTCACGTGTCATATACAACATACGTTAACAAAAAGGTGATCAAAATTTGTCACCGGGATGGAATTTTGTGAAGAAATGAAGAAGAATATGAAATGAAGAATATGAAAAAGGATATAAAAAAATATGAAAAATAAAATAATTAAATAAATAAAAATAAAACAATCCCATTTTGATGGGGTTGAGAATAAAACTGAGCTAAGAGATGAAGTGAAACTATTTTAAATCTATGTTGAATCATGTTTATTTAGAAAAATAAACATGAGTTTTCTGTTGCTCTTGTCCTGACCTCTACTTAAATACATTTACCTTACACCTCACAATTGAGGTGTGGGGCACTTATCTATATATAGCACTGTAATTGTATATTTAAAGGTGAGTGTAAAAAGAAAATTGATAACATGAAATATATGAAATTCATCTTCTGATTGTGTGTGTGTGTGTGCATGCTTGCTCCATGTGTGCACGCATGCGCGCGCACACACACACACACACACACACACACACACACACACACACACACACACACACACACACACACACACACACACACACACACACACACACACACACCAAAGCAATCCACAGACATCAACCTGGAAATTTCTTTTACTCTTTACTGTTCTGGCTCCAGATTTACCCACATTTATAGTCTCCAAACTTCTCCCAGTGTTAAATGCCACATTACTTTGCCTTCAGATTCAGAGCTGTTTCTGTGTCATTATTTATATGTGTCAGGGAGTAGCAGAATGCTTAAACCAACATTACGAGAAAAATTATTACTGTTTTTTAAGATTACATGTTTCCTTGCTGAGATCAGATCAAATCTGTGGTCCATTTTGATCCATATTTTCAAAGACAGTTTGTGGTCATTTACTATGGGTACTGCACATCTCCCTAACCCCCTGCTTTCTCTCCTGTCCTGTAAACTTCTTTTTACTCTTGCTTCCTTTAAATGCCTTTTTTCCAGCTGTGTTGCTTTCTCTCTGAATTCACCCTTCGGTTATATTGCTTTAGCTCACTGCTGCTGCATTTTTGTAAATATCATATGTTTGATAACTTTCTCAATATCTCATTATCACAGTTGGCCACTCAACAAAATGCATTCATCCGACTGCCTCTCAATAACAATCATCCTGATTTAACCTTGTGTTGTTTAATGCAGATATGGGTTCGCTAACTTTATTAAAAGTGGGTTTGGTTTGATTATGTGTAATCATGTCATCCAGCATGTTTTGAGTAATTATTGTGTAACACATTAGAACCGCCAACACTCCAAATGCCCTAGTTCTGCCAGCGGGGGTCATTATGACCCCTTGCTGCACCAATAACATTAACAATGATGTTGTTGCTTGAAGAAGTTATAAATTATCATCAGGATTTTTTGTAATTATAACTAAATTTTCACAACAATAGATGTTTTTTAATATTCAATTTCAGGATTTTATTAGTTTTACAAATGATTTAAACTATTTTATTGGAGATTACAAATATAATTTGGAATCCACTAAAGCAAGCTAAATAACACACATTAAAATAATTTAATTATTATTATAGAAGAAGAATATTGTAGAAAAGTTAAAAATGAATCTTGGATGGAGTAAATATGCAGAAGGAAGAGCTTGCTTGTCAATGCCTACAGTTTAAAACTAACCACAGTTGACTGCAACAAAGTAAGAAAAACATTTTCATTTGACTAAATTAGCCATTTTTTAATTAAATAAAGTTTATCACACATCCACCTGTGCCTGACTGCATCCTTCATCCACTGCTACAGTACTCTGCTCTGTATTCCTTACTTGCTCATATTAGTTCTCCGCACTATGGACTTTCTCCCGTGTCAGCAATAATTGTCTTGCACAGGCAGTAACTGTCAAAACTACATTTTATGTATTTGAAAAACAAAAAAACTGTTTAAACATATGGAATCATTGTGATTGTTCTCCATTGTCATAGAAACATGTAAAAAAAATCTTAATAAAGACTGAAGAGGTATAGCACATGAAAAACAAAGTATGTGCCATTACCAAATCTTTTGGCTATGACTGTATTATCTAATTCCATTCCCTGTTTGTTAACCTCATTATTCACATGTAGATAGTTCTGGCTCATGATATAACAGCCTTTATATCAACATGTTCACTATATGATTAATAAACCCACATCAGAAAAAGTTGTTAAATAAGCTGTTTGCTATTTTCAAAATTACCCTTTTTTCAGTTAAAGTGTTAAAAAAATGTATCTGCATAACATACCATATATGCACATAGAAACCCAATTCAAGTCTCAAGTTTTATTTAGGATAGAGCAGGATGTTATTTAAGAGCACAAAGGAGAATGTTATTAGTATTTCTGAAAACCAACTACACTTTTCTCTTTTCTGTATCCTTGAGGACAGTTTTCCTTTCATTTTTTCTTCTACTTCTCCTCCTCCTCCTCCACAGCCATGGGCTCCTTCAAAAACATTTTCTTACTTCACTCTAATTCTCTATACTCCACTCCTTTTTATGCCCAAACCTTTATCTTTCTCTTATCACAAGGTGAGTCCCTGAACTTCACAGCTGAACAACAGCTGTTTTGTTTTTCTTCCTTTCCTTTTTTAATATTTGATACCGTGGGTACAGAGTATAAAGATGAAAAAGTTTTTATTTCTGTGATTACTATCAAGGCCAAGTTACTATTTGATGTGATAAGTAGACAATGCTAAATAATATTAGGGCCAGGATAGAGTGGGTGGGGTGCCAGAGAGTGGTGAAAAAGAGACTGCTGGCAGAGTGTGAATGAACAGGAATGTCAAGAGTGATTTGTGACAGACGGGTACCAGCAAAAGTAAAAACGAAGGTTGACAACATGGTGGTAAGACCAGCTATGTTAACCCCAACTACATCAACTAGTGGCGATTGTGTTGGTGATAAAAATACACAAGCTGGCGGAAACTGAGTTAAAGATGTTGAGATTTGCTTTGGAAGTGGCTGAATATGTGACAGCTGATTTTAGATTGTTTAGGGACAAAGTAAGACAGGCAACAATGAGTTGCTTTGGTTTGGATATGTGTGCGAGAGAGATACTGGGTATATTACAAGAAAGATGTTGAGGATGGAGCTGGCAGGGTGTGAGGAACAGAGGAAGGCCAGGTATATGGATGCCATCAAAGCGGACAAGCAGGTAGTTGGGGTGACAGAGAAAGATTCCCATGAAAGAAATCAATGCAAATGCATAATGCAGCTGTGCTGACCTCAAATGGGAGCAGCTGAACGAAGAAGAAGATCGTTATCTGCGCAGACAGATTCATGAGTTATTTCATACAACTTTTGCACAGCCACTCGGAAAGTAATCTTGAGCTATGATTGCCAGGATACATGAGGAGAAATGATTCTTTTGATACCACTTTGACATGTACATTTCTTCTCTTCAGTACTTTGACAGATTGCTTTTGGGGTGTACTGCACTAACAAGTGATTCTGACCCAGCTTACTTTTGCTGTGAGAAACTAATTTTGACATGACATCAGTTCTCACTAATGGGAACACGTTCAGCCTCCTTTGCCATTATAAAAAAGAAGAAAAACACCTTTCATTCTTGTTTCTCATTTGTACCCACAAATGTAATCAAAGTACAATGAAAAAAAGGTAAAACTTTTCAAATTTAAAGGTAATCACATGGTGACATTTCTTAAATATATTATATACATGAATTATACCTTGTAATTAATTAAGGTTGTTTGTGTCCTTTAAGAAGTGAAATATAATATGCATTGATTTATAACTAAATTCCTGAAAAAATGAAACAATTAGAAAAAAACAATAAATAAACTGAAATAGTATATTATATTTCATGATATGCCTCTGTTATGGGACGTTCGTGTCCTGCCATGCACATACATTGAAAATTGGTGAGTGGCAGCAAGTCCCGTGTATAAACAGAGCAGGTATTGACTAAGTGAGACCCAGCATGAACAGAGGAGCTCAGGTGCAGTTGGGTTTCAATGTGCTCTCCACTGCAGACAGGCTAAACCAATCTAAATAGCATACCCTTTATGAAAACTGTCAACTGGATGCATAGCAGCATATCGGCTAAGCCATCATCGGCCAGGACTGCAGCAAGGCTTGACTTCATGGCCTGCTTGAAATAATGCCTTTAGGGAATATCGCATTATTCAATTCTCAAAACAAGAGTATGCATATCACCTCTGAGAGTGGGTAGTATGACTGTAGACAATTCAATTTGTTTAAAATATTGTCTCAAAATTATTTCATTGATAAAAAATGGAGCTGCTTAAAAATGTAATCAAATATCCAAATTTACTCTTGATAGGGATAACAGGAATCAGTAACAAAGGCTTAAAAGTCATGTTACTTCAACCATACCGGTTGGTCACAAGTTGCAGACACAATCCAGTGTTGTACAAGTAGAAATGAACTGTCACTGAAGATGTGAAAGATACAGTTTTTGGAGAAGACTTTGTAACCTCTGAAGCTTGTATCCTGTATGAATTCATGTGCATTAATATTTGTTGCAATGGGCTGCAAAGGAGGAAGAAGAAATAAAAGATAACAGCTGGTGCATCACATCTGCCCCAGGCCTGCTCACCATGGGAAATCATAGGAAAAATAATGCACGCATGTACCCCCGCACTTTCACGCACACACACACACACCTACATGCGCACACACACACAAACAGCAAACATGGACACCTTCCTGAGACATATGATGGTGAACTGGATGAATGGATGAATGACTTGGTGGATGTCAAATTTCACACAGGCATATAAACACAGACACCAATGTCATGCAATCCTGCTGAGAGTGATGACTTGCGTTGCACATCTCCATCTCCAGCCACAGGCTACGATCACTATCAACCGAGCTGGCTTTGATGTACAAGCTCTCATTCCCTCTGACTCTCTCCGTTTTGTCTCACAATAATGTAGATGACTACCATCCAAGAGACAGAACGCGTATGTGAGTGTGTATGCTTGTGTCAAGCGTATCTGTTGGTGCATGTGAACTGTATGTGTGTCTCTTTGTATCTGAGTGTGCAGCTATATTTGTGTGTTTTTTGAGTAAAGATAGTAGCTCGTTTACGGTGTCATCGCCTGATTGCAAAGTGTGGCTGAAGTTTGGCAACATCAAAGACTTACAAAGCCTGGTGGCTGAGAGAGTCTGTTATCACTGCCTATCATTGTTTTAGTTAACAGCTTCATCACATTTGGCTTGTAGTATGTTTAGCCTGCTGTGTGGACTGAAACCAAACATACAAAGTGTCTTGCAGCAAGTTACCTCGTTTTTCTTTTTTAAACAAGCATTTGTAACATACTGCTCCACCATCATTTGCAGCCCATTTTATTTTACTGTGGCCAGTTCACAGCAAATAATTACAGATGAGTCAGCCTTAGATATTCTATCTATTCCTGCATCAAATTCATACAAAGCAATTATGCAAAGGCACAGAGATAAACTAGAGTAATACCCAAGCCCACAACAATAACACACAAACACATTACAGAGTTCTAGCTCAATTAACCTGTGATATATGCACTGTTGTCTGGAGATAATTTAGGTTTGCACACCCCCTGACACAGGTGCACACACATATACTTAAGAAGTGATGTGATATACAAACAAAATAATTAAAGCTTCGAGATACAACACAAGCAAATAATACAAAGCCTTTCAACTAACAAAGACCAGTGCTGAATGGGAAAAGTTTATCATGTTTCTTGAAACTTAACAAAGTTATCTTTAAAAGTGTTTGGAAGTATTTGCTAAATCCACTTATGAAAGTGTAGATTCAGATCTGTAATGCTTGATTTAGCTTTCCACCTATGAAGTCTGATTGGCTGATTCTAAAAGACAGTTACTTTTTGATAAAGGTGACCCTTAAACATATCTCCATTATGCTGCCGGTAATAGACTGACTGCTCCCCTATTTTGCCTACTTTCTCTCATAGATTTTTCTTAATGGTTTCTATCCTCTCTATGCTCCTTTTTCTCTCTTTTCCTGTCACGCCCCAACTGGTTACAGAAGATGGCTGCCCCTCTTTGACACTGGTTCTGGAGCTCTCTTCCTGATAAAGTAGACTTCTTCCTCCCCAGTCTTGGTAAGTGGTTGCTCAAAATGGACTGTCTGATTGTTGGAGCTTTGTGTATATATCAGGTTAGGGTTTCTTGGCCAGTGGATACATGGATCGATTTACTTACAAGGCTCAATATATAAAAAGAACAAGAATGCATTAAAGGAGGTGTTACCAGATGTTGCCAAGGTCATAATTGATTGACTGACTGACTGATTGAACGCTTGAGTCTGGAACAGCAAATTGAATTTGTAGGTTATGATACATAGAAGGCATGGGTTTGAAACAGGTTAACTGTGAATAAAATAAAAAACAAAGTTCAAACAGTGTGTCTGTAGTCTGTTACAGACTAAAAAATTCAAGTCTGTAACTTGAAAATTCAAAGTAATTAAAATTATTTCAGATTATTATGTTCAGATTACCTGCAGAGTAACACCACATCAACTTTGATCAAAAGGATACATTATGAGAGGTTTCCGTGATCACTGCTTATCTTCAGCCCACAGAACTTGACTTGAACTTTAGCCAAACAAATTTTATTTAACTTAATTACATTGGTGCAGCAATTTACAAGGCAATGGAGCAGGTTTAAGCAGGGAACAGACAGGTGATACTGGCTTGCCAGGTAAACAGAGGCAGGAGGTAGCAGCTGTTGGTACTTCTTTATGTTATACAAGACTCTGAATGGTTATGTTCTTGAGCTAAACTGGGCTTCAGAATCTCCAAAGTGGCTTTTTAACTTAGTTATTATTTATTCTTTTTTTCTAACTAACTAAGAAAAACAAATTTATGAGCATGCTGAGCACTTAAGTTGAAAAAAGCTTTCATTAAATTAAACTTGATAAAAACAAAAGTTTGAGAGTGTTTATGCAAACTACAAATTATAAACAAAGAAAGAAGGATGTGCTGAAACAGACTGGAGTAACACTGGTAAATGGCTCCTACGTTGTGCTTTTCTATCCTTCTATTTATTTATTTTGTATTTGTACAACATATATAATTCCCCAATCCATCTCATCCATACAGACACTTTCTTCTAAGTCTGAGAGGTTTCTATCTAACATTCACACTTCAATGAACACATCAGGAGCAAGTTGGGGTTCGGTATCTGGCCCAAGGATACCTTGGCATGCAGACTGGAGCAGCTAGGGATTGAACCATGAACCTTTCAATTAGTGGATGTCTTTCACTAGCTCATGAGCCAGGACTTGTTTAGTGAGTATCTCCCTGGCATTAGCTGGAAACAATATCAGGCTACAGCACATGAAAAATTATTGCTTTGATATTATTTTGTTTTAAACTGCCTATTACAAATATTACTTAATTACTAATTAAAGGTCCCAGAATGCCCCAGCCTACTGTAACCCCTGACCACAAGCCAATGTCATTTTTAACAGACAGTGAATTACTATAAGACATTATGTATTTAGAACCTTACAAGATTACATTAGGAGTAATACATTAATAGGAAATAATATTATCTATAGTGAAGTAAACACAGTGACTCCATTCCTGATGTACAACTTTAATTAATTTCACTTCAATTTTATTTATATAGTGCTAAATCACAAAAACACATTCCCCTCATGGTGCTTTGTACTATATAAAGAGAGCCTATAATAACAGAGAGAAAACCTAAAAAATGAAACAAATCCCTGTTAATAATCACTTGAAAGTGAAAGTGGGAAGAAAAAACTCCCTTTTGACAGGAAGACACCTCTGGCAGAATCAGGCTCCGGGAGAAGCAGTTATCTCCTGCAACTAGTTGAGGTGAGGGGAAAAGACAAGACATGGTGTCATGGTCCCTGTGCCTCACTGGTCGACCCTCTATTAGGCAATATGTTTGTGATTTTTTGCTCTCTCCCCCTCTCGCTCTCTCTCTCTCGCTGCGGCGACGCTCATTGCGGGCTCCCGCTGCTGGCCCACACACCTGCTCTCATCACCGCACCGGCCGCTGATCCCAGCTGATTACTGCACTTCTTAAGATGGCGAGTCTGCGCTGGTCTTTGCTGGATTGTTGGGCTATCAGCATCAGTCAAACTTGTGTATCTGCCAACCTGTATCTTGAAAGCCCTTTGTTATTATCCCGCTAACCTGACCTTTTGTGTTTAGATCGTTTTTGGAACCGGATTCTGAGAGGAGTGACTGAGTAGGAGGAGGAGGAGGAGCTTTTGTACAGAAAGTGTGGAGCACCTTTTCCCCTAACCCTGTTTCCCACGGACCCTGGCGACCCGGACCCCTTTCCCCTGCACATTGTATATAGCCACTTGGTGATTGTGTTCACTGTTAATAAACGCACTGTTCTTCGCTTAAAGGAATACCCTGGCCTGCGCCTGAGTCTCTTTCGGAAACCTTATCACATGGGGGGATAGGAAACGCTGCCACCCAGAAGTGTGTGTTTTTGTGCCAATGTGTTTAACAAGGACATAGAATACTTTAATACTTCAAATCGTTCTAATGCACTGTGGAAATAACATAACATTTGGTCTTGTTCTAGAATCAGTCACTCCTGTATTTGATAATGAAGTTAGAGCTTAATCATGTTTCATTCCTCCCAAATTCAGCTTTTAAATTTGTCTTATATTGGCTCAGACCTTCTGAGCAGAGCTTTCTGAACACTTGCTCGATTTGGCCAGTGTCCATTTTGTCAGGGTTATGGTCAGCACCTGAGACTGATGAATGTTAATTTGTATGTTATTTCCCTGTATTTTCCCTGTCATATGTATACATGTATACAGCATTATCCTAAAATACAAAAAGCCTTAATTATTGTTGCGAATTGCTATATAAATAAAACTGAATAAAAATGGAGTATCCTACTTCGTCCATTGGACACACCCAGACGAATGCTTTCTCTAAGGCCACAGTGGCATAATGCAACACATTCTGTGCTATCAAACCAAATATATCTCTCCTAAACCTTTCTCCTACTTACTGATATTCACCTCTCTTCTTATCTAGCTTCCATGACTCTTTCCAGTAACTTCATGCTGTGGCTGATCAACTTTATTCTTCTGTAGTTACTGCAGCTCTGCACATCACCCTTATTCTTTAAGATTGGTACCAGTATGGTTCTTCTACACTCCACAGGCATCCTCTTGCTTTCCAAGATTGTGTTAAGCAATTTAGTAAGAAGTCCCCTGCCACCGCTGTTAGATATCTCTGCCTTTCCATTCTTCGGCTCCTCGTATTGCTACCGTAATCATGTTTAGAGCTGATAAATTGATTTGAGTGTGCTCTTGCTGTGGTTCTTTTGGTTTACTCTCACCAGTTTCATTTTGCAATATACAGTCATGAAACTTTACAAACATGTAGCTGACATCAAAATGTAGGTCCAGTTTGGCAATGACTCTGGTCCGACAACTCATTGACAAAGTGCCTAGTGTGATCCCATCAAAAGATGGTCTCTAGTTTTTGTTGCTGCAAGAAATAGCACTGAATTTCTCCCTTTCTTCCAATGTTTCAGTCCTTAAAGATGGATGCCTTTCATGGATTTTTCACCAGTGACCAATGTTTATATTCTGTCACCTTTAGATGACACTAAAGTGGCACTCTGTCCCCCCTCCTGGTGCACCGATGTCTAGTTTGTGTGCTGCAATCTTTTTTCTATCATCACTTTCAGACCAAGCCATTTTTTTTTCTTCACCTTTTTCTACAGTTCTTGTTATGGGTGACAGCATTTGTAACATTTCTCCTCTGCCCTCATGCTGTGGACATTTTGGATTTCTTGGACAAAACAAGTGTGAAAGCCCCAAATAAACAGTTTCATTTAGCATTACTTCAACCTTACCGATTATGCTGTTTGCTTGCAATTTCTTTCACACGTTTCATTAATGTCAAAGCAAGTTATCCCTGATGCATCTTGTTTTTTGTGCACTGTTAATACACCAAGGAAGCTAGTGAGGAGACAGGCAGAAGAAAGTTCACACTGGTTCTGTTCAAAGCTTAAATTTATCACTTTAGATGGAAAAGCTAAAGTGAAAGTAATCATTTTTCCTGCCCTTGTTCTTGGCCCAGATATTCTTTTTATTTTTTTAGTTTTTGGGATGTTATCTACTCTTCACCTGGACTGCAGTTTCACATTTCTCTATCTGTAGTACTGTTTTTGAATTCCTTCTGTGTTAGTCCTATTGCTACTACTGATCCATGAGTCATATTATACTATGTGTGGTGTGATTAAAAAAGGCAAAACAAAAACAACAGGCATAGAGACCTATCTGCAAACATCTAGCAGCCACTGGTCATGTGGAGAACAATGTGTATTCCCTGACCAGTTGCAAGTGGTTATTGGGGGTTGCTGGCAGTCACTCTGAAATTGATTGCTAAAGCCCCATACGCTCAGGCCTAGATGCTGGTCTGTGACACACTGGTAATCACCAAATGCAAGGACATGCATTCTGCGACTGGTTAGCGTGTAGTAGCAAGCTTGAAATTGGTCACAAGGGCTCCACTGAAAACCTCCTTGCAACTGGTTCAGTCACTTGTTGGTTGCTGCTGTCACCAGTTGCTTAAATGGAAAAAGTACTTGTAAATGACTAGCGAAGCAGTTGTGAAACGTGTAAAGTCTTGGCTTCAAAATCAAAGCGTAAAAGAGTCTTTTGAAATGTGTTGCAGTGGCAAGCATGTTTTACTGTCAAAGATTTTAAATGTTCATACAATCTATGAAAAACTGTGGCAATCTTCTAGTGACCAAAGCAAGCACAAGGAAGGTTTTGGTGCAGCATCCTCTTTGTGACTGATTTTACCTGGAGACACCCACAACCTCCAGGAACCACTTGCCAACCCTTCAGAAAATACACATTTTTTTCATCTCGCTGAGGGGCCTCTGTGATTTGAGGCCTTAGGTGCTAAATCTATAGATTAAGTATCTATAAAGCTCTAAGAACCTAGTTGGTAACCCCCCCCCCCCCCAAAAAAAACCAATTATGTCAAATAAGAACTTCTGATAAATAACATTAGAAAATAATCATAAAAAAAATGCAGTGCGAAACAATCTCTGAGAGCCTGTGTTATATAGGATGTCTCATTTTCGAAAAAAATTCTAAAGTGACAGTTTGTGCCTTGCAGTGGGAGCACTGTAAGTTTGTTAAAAAATAGTTTTATTATTTGTTGTAGCAATATTGTTTTGATCGGTGAAACAATTGTTGTTACTTGTGTACCTATGTAAAACCTGTTTATTGCTGTTAATATGTATCTGGTCCATTTTTTTTTTTTTTTTTTTACAGAAATAGGAGCTTTGAAAAAGATAAAAGTTCTTTCACGGTCCAATTATGATGACGGCACAGCATATCATAGTTGATGTTTATTTCATACAAAATGTAATAGCATTCCTATTTGAGTATTCTCAAATGTAAACCAAAACCCTGCAGAAAGATAAACAGAGATTGCACTTCAAAAAGACAGCAGTGGCAGGAAATGTCTGTGTATTCTCATATTCCTTTAGAAACAATAAACACTGTCTTTTAACTTTCACACTCTCCATGGTGGCATGGCAGAAACTCACTCAGCTTGGGTGAGGCAAGGATCTTTGAAGGAGAGCAAGAGGAACCGAAAGAGACAGCTTCTGAAAATAAACATTTCTCCTGAGATGCAGTGTTTTTGTGTGTATGTAGCATTTTGATGACAACAATTCTTTTGAGTCAGTATGTGTGTGTGTTTGCTACTGTGCATTATTCAGTGGCTATGTCATCAAATTTTATATCCCCATTCAATAAAAAGCTTATGTACTGTGTTTTTTATGTATAGAAACAACATGTTTTGCCCATCATACCTCAATGTATCTATTTAAGTTCAGGGTTAAGGGTTTGACTCATAGAAACAAAACATTTACTTCAATTTACTCCACCTTATGTAGTGAAATGTTAATAAATCACTTCATGGGTGGACTATAAAAAATGTAATGGAAAAAAAAGAAATAGGCCTGAGGCATGTTGAGTTATGCACTTGACTCTGAAATACTTCAGGCAATGTTTACATGCGCAATGGAATGACTAAGGATTGCATTAAAGACTACATTAACTTCATTACTATATTAAGGTTTAGTCTCCCAGACCTGGTAATTCTAATCTTAAACCATAAACTTTTTTCACTGGCAGCCTTCACTGAATTGATCAGGCCTAAGCCATGTGTGGAAAACCTGCTGCAAATTTTCTGAGGTTTTTCAACAGAGGTGCTGTAAACCTGTGCTTGTTTGCAGTACGTTATGTAATACTGAAGTTTAAATAACAAAAATATTTGTATAGTCAGAGCATCTTACTTTAAAATGTAGTGAAGATGAAAAAAAAATTGATTAATTAAAGACAAAAAATATAAAGCAATAGTGGCCTTGCCATCTGGCATATAAACAATGGTGTCCTTCATTAACGAGCTCATTTAAAAAAGACTGCTTTAGATTTCTTGGGGTCACTAAAGAAAATATGTATAATTTTTTTTAGTACAAGCATGATATGTTGAATTTTTTGTATCCTTTATCTCAGGTTTCTCAAATGGACTCAGGCGCAAACCAGGAATCCTTTGCAAAGAAGAAGTGATTTTATTTACATTGAAACACTAAGTACGAATACGTACAATGTGCAATGGGTGGGAGGATGGGGTGTCCAGGGCTCCATGGCTGCGGGGTCCGTGGGAAAGGGAGAGGTCCAGCCACACTCCACACTCTTCGTAATTCCACTTCAGGCACTCGTGCTTCCACACACTTTACCACTCAACCGCTCTCAGGTCACTTGGGTTTACAGGGACAGGTCCAGTAAGATCTATTTACACAAAGAACTCAGTTCTTAGACAGACTAAGATGAATACACAGATCAGATCAGAAATTGCCGGGCAGACTAATGTAGATTACTCAACCATCCAGCGACGAGTAGCACAGAACTGCCATCTTAAATAGTGCTCAGGATTACAGGAGATCAGCGGCAGGTGTGATGATTAGAAACAGGTGCGTGAGCCAGAGGCAGGAGCCCGTGACAAGCTCCACCCAGGCAGAACAGAGGCAGAGGAGAGAGAGTGAAAGAGAGAGAGAGCACAAAACAAAACAAAACATAATGCCTAACACAGAGCCAGCCGGCGAGACATGGGGACCATGACACTTTAGATGACTACAAAAACTTGTCATCTAAAAGATACAAAGCTTCTTGTGATTAAATTAATGGCTGACGTTACTAAATAAAATAAATAAATATGCTGTTATCACAGGTTGATAAAACTCCTGCTTTCAATTTTTGACAAAAGTTTAGCAAAAATATTTATCCATCTGTCAGTTATTCACTCCCTATTCAGACATTCCAGACATTCCCTCCATGATGCACATTTAAATATGGCCATTAAAGATTAAAAAAAACATACATACGATATATATATATATATATATATATATATATATATATATATATATATATATATATGTATGGAAGTGGGCTACTGGAACAAGAAGGCATCGGTGGGCAAGAGACGAAAACAGGGCGTTGTTGGAATGCTACTACGCAAGTAACCCTGGCGGAAGGGGTTACATGAATAGGATGAGGGACCTATGGATTCTTCGATACCCAACATCCACAATGACAGCGAAACAACTAGTAGCTCAGTGTTCCAACATTCGAAAGAAGGAACTGCTCTCACAGCTAGAGATTGATGAGGTACGGATCATGGCCAAGCTTGAAACCTGGATCCCCCGTAGCCGGTTACCAAGATTACGTGAAGTACCCTCAGAAGGTCTGCTAGATGATGTTAATGCAGCATTACGGATGATACCTACAACCACGATTACCGACACTAACAAGCTGATCTACACTACGGCAGCAGTGATCAGTGAGATGCTTGGCTACAAGTTGAACAGCCACAAGGGCAGTACCCTCCATGGAGAAGGAGGCTAGAGGGCAAGATCAAAGTAGCACGGAGGGAGGTTAGCCAACTAACAGAGTTGCAGAAAGGCGCGACAAAGAAGGTGCATAAGAAATACAGCAAGCTGTCCATACCTGAGGCCTTGAAACTGCCAAGCAAAGACTCACAGCCTTGGCCACCCGCTTGAGGACGTACACCAGAGAGAGAGAAGGCAGGAGAATAAACCAGCTGTTCTCCACAGAGCCAGCAAAGGTGTACTCTCAGTGGCAAAGGAACAATAACAGAACAGCACCACCAAGGCTGGAGACGGAGCAATACTGGAAGAGCATATGGGAGAAGGACGCAACCCATAACGGCAATGCTCAGTGGCTAGTGGATCTGAGGGCAGACCATAGCGACCTCCCTGAACAGGGTCCAGTAACCATCACAGTGGCAGACATCCAAGAAAGGGTCTCCAGTATGAAGAGTTGGACAGCACCAGGGCCCGACATGGTTCACGCCTACTGGCTGAAGAAGCTGACTGCACTCCACGAGCGCCTGGCAGCACAAATGAACCAGCTGCTAGTTAACGAGAGACACCGGAATGGCTAACTGAAGGTCGGACGGTCCTGATCCCCAAGGACCCCAAGAAGGACCGGTCCCATCCAACTACCGACCAATTACCTGCCTCAGTACCACATGGAAGCTCCTGTCAGGCATCATATCGGCTAAGATGAACAGGCACATGGGTCAATACATGAGCGGGCACAGAAAGGGATTGGCAAGAATACCAGAGGCGCAAAACACCAGCTACTGGTAGACAGAACAGTAAGCCGAGACTGCAAGACCAGACTGACCAACCTGTGCACTGCCTGGATTGATTACAAGAAGGCCTATGACTCAATGCCCCACAGCTGGATCCTGGAATGCCTAGAATTGTACAAGATCAACAGGACCCTAAGAGCCTTCATCAGGAACTCAATGGGGATGTGGCGTACAACACTAGAGGCCAACCCAAGCCCATAGCACAAGTCACCATCAAGTGCGGGATCTACCAAGGAGATGCTCTGTCCCCACTGCTGTTCTGCATAGGCCTGAACCCCTCAGTGAGATCATTAACAAGACTGGCTACGGATACCGACTACGAAACGGAGCGGTTGTCAGCCACCTCCTGTACATGGATGACATCAAGCTGTATGCCAAGAGTGAACGAGACATCGACTCACTGATACACACTACCAGGCTATACAGCAATGACATTGGAATGTCGTTCGGACTGGAGAAGTGTAGTCGGATGGTAACAAAGAGAGGGAAGGTAGTCAGAACTGAGGGAATTGAACTACCAGAAGGCAACATTGCAGACATAGAGGACAGTTACAAGTACCTGGGGATCCCGCAGGCGAATGGGAACCATGAAGAGGCCGCTAGGAAAGCTGAAATCACCAAGTACCTGCAGAGGGTCAGGCAAGTCCTGAGGAGTCAGCTGAACGGTAAGAACAAGATCCGGGCCATCAACACACCACGCCCTGCCCGTGATCAGGTACCCTGCTGGGGTAATAGGCTGGCCAAAGGAGGAGATAGAAGCCACTGACATAAAGACAAGAAAGCTCCTTACCATGCATGGAGGGTTTCACCCCAAGTCCAGCACCCTGAGGCTGTACGCTAAGCGGAAGGAAGGGGCCGGGGACTGGTGAGTGTCAGCACCACAGTCCAGGATGAGACAAGAAACATCCACGAATACATCACGAAGATGGCCCCAACTGACAGCGTACTCAGTGAATACCTCAGGCAGCAGAAACCCAAGAAAGAGGAGGAAGGCGAGGAACCATCATGGAAGGACAGGCCCCTGCACAGTATGTACCACCGGCAGATAGAAGAGGTGGCTGATATCCAGAAATCCTACCAGTGGCTGGACAAAGCTGGACTGAAAGACAGCACAGAGGCACTAATCATGGCAGCACAAGAACAAGCTCTGAGTACAAGATCCATAGAGGCTGGGGTCTATCACACCAGGCAAGACCCCAGGTGCAGGCTGTGTAAAGATGCCCCAGAGACAATCCAGCACATAACAGCAGGGTGCAAGATGCTAGCAGGCAAGGCATACATGGAGCGCCATAACCAAGTGGCCGGCATAGTGTACAGGAACATCTGTGCCGAGTATAACCTGGAAGTCCCGAGGTTAAAATGGGAGACGCCCCCAAGGGTGGTGGAGAATGACCGAGCTAAGATCCTGTGGGACTTCCAGATGCAGACGGACAAAATGGTGGTGGCTAACCAACCGGACATAGTGGTGGTAGACAAACAGAAGAAGACGGCCGTAGTGATCGATGTAGCGGTTCCGAATGACAGCAATATCAGAAAGAAGGAACACGAGAAGCTGGAGAAATACCAAGGGCTCAGAGAAGAGCTCGAGAGGATGTGGAGGGTGAAGGTAACGGTGGTCCCAGTGGTAATCGGAGCACTAGGTGCGGTGACTCCCAAGCTAGGCGAGTGGCTCCAGCAGATCCCGGGAACAACATCGGAGATCTCTGTCCAGAAGAGCGCAGTCCTGGGAACAGCTAAGATACTGCGCAGGACCCTCAAGCTCCCAGGCCTCTGGTAGAGGACCCGAGCTTGAAGGATAAACCGCCCGCAGGGGCGTGCTGGGTGTTTTTTTTTTTTTTTATAATATACATATTGTATTTTTGAAAAATGATTCAACTGTCCCACAAACTGTCCTAAAAGGTTTAATATTTGCGCTGAACCTCCTTTCTAATTCCCTGCGATTCCCCGCCCCCTGCCAATAAGCAGGGTGATACCTGAATAATACTTTGAATCTCCTACCTCATTTTTAATAACCACACCCTGCTACCAACATGTATCCCCAAAGACATTCTAACAATACATCACAGGGTGAATTTCATTCACACTGTGACCATAGAAATCCCCATAATTATTCATCTTAATCTCTTGCCAAAAAAAATTCCTGTGTCAGGTACCCTAATGAAACCAGCAGATGCTTGAACATTGTATTTGTTAAAGCCTGTAAATGACCAATGTAGACATGAGAAGGTGTGTAGGAAGCTGGAATGAACAGGGGCAAAAAAGATGGGTACGATTAAAAAAAAGGGTATTCATGAATGTGTTACATTTGAAACTTGCCTAGAGCATCAGGTAACACAATAACCTTTATTCACTAGTCTGGAATGCAGGAGGTAAACAACATATTTTTTACAACATTAGTGAGAACCCGACTTGGGCCATCTGAAGTACTCTGACTGTCTCTTTTGCCACTTCTTAAACTCCAAAGCGCTTTGATGTACAAGGTAGGCCAAACATTTTGAAGTCTACCTGATACAGCATCAAAGCCTGTTTTGTGTCTTGGCACTACCTGCCAATGCCTGTGTAGTGTTTGCCTGTCCTTGACAGCATGCAGGTGTCAAAACAGAGGGAGAGACACACTTAAAGATAAGCATGAACATCATACCGCTTGGAAGGGGAAACTGTTGGCCCAGCTGTAAAAGGAGTGAGGTACTGAGATAGAGAGACAACAATAGAGAAATTCAGTCAAGATGTGAAGAGGATAAAATGCAGGTGACATCAATAACCTCAGCAATGGGACATTATAACCACCTCCTCTACTGCAAGCTGAAGGACAGAAAAAGTGACGGATTATGGATGAAGAAAACTTTTGAGTGAATAGGCATAATAGAACAGCAAACAACATGGACCTTTCAACATGAGTATCTCTTTAATGTAGCTTGGACCATATTGCACTGGTTCAGGTGGACTAACCTGCCCTTCAGTGCTACCTCACATCACTTTCCCTCACATCCTCCTACACCTTGGATCTACTTTTCATCATGGACTGAAGCAGAGATGTGTACTTGTCATAAAAAAGAGAATGCATGCTGGCTGAGAGGAAATTTATTTCTCAGTGTACTGCCTATCTCATAGTCTTTGTAACCATAGCAACAGGTGACTGACTAAGAACTCTGCTTTTGTAACATGTTGCACTGGCTTGGCTAGTGTGACAGGATACTTACATTTTCATAACTGTACTGTGATGTTGATGTGTCTTAACTGCAAGAGTTGGATTGAAAAACACACTGTAGAACAAAGCCACATTTAACATATTATACACACAGACACACAAACACACTAACACACATAAACAAGTTAAAGTCTCCATTTGAAAACTTGTTCAAAATCCTTTAAGGTTGTTATATTTGTGAATGATGGCAAAGTTTGCTTAATGTTTTGAGAAAGTATTTCATTAGTTTAGTATTAAAACCTGATGACACAATGATTGAAAAAAACAAAACAAAATTAAACAGTCGTAACACAAGACAACAAAAAAGTTCAAATCAAAGCTTTGACAGTGGGACACAAACCACCCGTTTGACAGGGTACTGATTCATATTCATCCCCCCCCCATCCCCACCTCCCCGCCGCCTCCCACACCCCTCTGTTGGTCTCCAAAACTGAGACTTTAAGGTCTCTTGGATCCAAGTGGATCAACAAACACCCTGGGAATGAAAAAGGTTCTTCTGTAACATTCATGGTGTTTTTTGTGTTTTTATCCTGGAAGCTAGAAGAAGAATCAGTTTCAATTTAAAGTTTCTAAACAGGAAACAGATGAAAGAAAAATGTCATAGTAGTGCAAAAGGGAGGTCATTGCAATCTTCTGTACTGTGTGTGAAGGAGATGCTTGACAGCATATTCTGGCCCTTTCTGTTTTTCTTTAGTAAAACCTTGGAAAACATGAGATGCGTTCCAGTTCAAGAAGTGGCTCATCATGGTCATTTCAAAGGCCTCTTCAAATGCTATAAAGTATTGAAGTCTTTTTGGGCAAATTCAAAAGGTAAAATTGTTATAGCCTTTGAATGTTCCAAAGAACAAATGACAAAAAACACACACATTTAGCTTGTCACTCATTCATCCATTCACTGAGGGTATGACAGTAAATTATGATTTTCTGATATAGAAGAAATGGGATGAAAAGCCTATAAAAAGTATTCTGTGGGTAATCCAGTATGCACTGCTTTTGACAACATAGATGATGACTCAAGCTTCTTTGCATCTTCACTGACTTGTTGGAACTACAGGAAGTGAACAGATTTTCTCTATTCAGCTAAGAAATTTCCCATGAAAATCTGAGGTGCTATTTTATAAACTTTGTATACCCCTCGATTTTGTCAGTGACAGGCAGTCAGCACTGCTTCTACTCCATTTTATGTGGATGACACCCACTTATACTTAAGAAATGTGCCAGTCTCTACACTGGAAAGGCTTTAACAATTGTTTTTGTTTCTGGAGATTGAGAAGGAAAAGGCACTAATATGTTCTTAGGTAGCACACTTCACCAGGTTCGCAACACCTCATGATTTCTCAATAGGGTTATGTGTTTCAAGTTTTTATGTAAGCAGGTCATATTTTCACCAAATAAAAAACTTAATAAGAATGCTGAAGATAGAGTTGCCAGGAAAAAGGAAATGAATAAGAACATAGAGGAGATTCATGGATGGTTTAAAGGAGGACACTCAGAAGGTTGGTGTAACAGAGGAGGAAGGTAGGGATAGGGTGAAGTGGAGGCAGATGATCCTCTGTGGCAACCCATAAAGAGATTGGATTAAAAAAAATACACAAAAAAATGTATAAATAACATGTTGATTAAGTTCTTGTCAGGAGGCTGGGTCTGTGACCGAGCATTTTGAATTTATTTTGTATTTTTGATTTCTTATAATGTATTTTGGATAATGTTAAGTTCTAGTGTTATTATTAGTTTAGTCATTCATGTCTCCTTGTTTAGGTGTCATTTCCTGTTTCCTGTATAAGTCTGTCTTTTCCCCTACGTATGACCTTTAGTTATGCCTGTGCTCTGTTCCATGTCTCACCTGTCTGCCATGTGTACCCATTTGTGTTTCTGCAGCTGTCATGTCTCGTTTCCTTTTTCCGTATCCCCTGTGTTTAAGTCTGTCCCTCTCTCTCGTGATTTCTCCCTCTCATTCTCCCTCGCTCCCTCCTATTTCTCCATATATCCTGTTTTATTTTGAAAGTCTTGTGTTTCCATGTTCAGTGTGTTTAGTTTTGCTACCCTTGTGGCGTCAGGTTGATTGGTGTCAGCTGTGTTTCCCCAGGTGTTTCCACTTCCCTCATTACCCTTTGTCTCCCTTTGTTCAGTGTCAGGTTGTCTGTTTGTCTCACGTCATGTACTTGTCTCAGGATTGTTTCATGCTTCTGTTCAGGTTCATGTTCATGTTTCACGTCATAGTTTTGCATACACCTGTTCAGATTCATGTTCACTTTTCATGTCATAGTTTTCATCTTTAGTTTTAGTTTATCCTAGTTTAAGATTTAGTTTAGTTTTCCCCCAGGTTGCCTTGCCGTGTTTTTTGTTTCACTATTAGCCTTAATAAACGGCTCACTTTCTGTCATACTTAGTTTTCTCTCTAGTGTCTGCTTTTGGGTCCACACCACAACACCCCGGCTGCTCAGCTGTGACAGTTCTATTAACACGACATACATTTGTCATTAAGTTATATAGGTTTCATTTATTAACCTTTCATTGAGTTCAAATATTTGGCTTTAGTAAATTCAAAATAATTTATGTTAATTTACTCAGCATCAATCGAATATCTCAGAGCAACAAAATGTTGCCTTGTTATATCAACTGTGTACTATGTATTATGTACTTTGTGTAACAAATGTCAGTCTTGTTGAATAAACTAATACACAGCAAGAAACCATTATGACTATCAATCTTGTTGTTTCAATTAGATTAATTTATTTAGATAACAAAGTGTATTAAGAGTTTTTTTCATGTGCTATGTGCAGAGGTGTTTTTTTTCTGTTCTCAAACTGATCTCCCTGTTGGAGCTCAGTCTGGGAGGAGTTATTTTTTTTCTCCTTATCTTTCCTCATGTGGTGCATTTTCCATTGTTATACCTCTCTGACCTGTCTTCCCCATGTGATGTTTTTGTGTAATGTATGTATGGTCGGAGGGTATGATGGCGCCGCCATTGCGTGCAATAGGTCGGCAGCCTTATGAAATTTCCCCTTGTGGGACTAATAAAGGTATATCATATCATATCATAAAGTTTACCAGAGATAAATTACATTATTAACACCTTTAAAGAAATGTAACATTTTTTTTCTGTAATTGTCTGCAGTTAACAGCATCCAAGGTTATTGTTATTCCTAGTTCTTCCTTTAACACCTCTTTCAACCCATGTTTTTTATGCTATACTTTCTTCAGTTCATGTACATCCCTACAAACCACAGAATTAACGAGGATGTTTAGCACTGTTGCAGATTTGTATAGATGATACATATTGGTAAAGCAAAACACCTAGCTGTTTTCATTATTGCGCTCTGTTCTGTGGAGAGGTAAATTTAAGTGCTAAAAGGGGTGAATCAGAACTAAATAACCTGGACATTTCACAGTTTGTGAGCACACAAAAACTGTAGAAAAATGTTGAGTTTGTCAAAGTTGCCACTCACTCCATTTGGAAAGCTCTGTTGAAACAACCAGTTAAAATCAATAAGTCTTTGACTCAGTGTCCCATTAATCAGTTTTACTGTACTGTATTATGACAGACACTAATTTTATTTTTCCTGCCTCGCTTTCATGAATGTTATAAAAATGCGAGGTTTAGCAACTGTTATACATGGACATCCCAAGCAGTACTGTGAAATTAAATACATTCATTTTTTGACAGTCAATATTAAAACATAACTGATATTTTAAATATAGTTCACATAAATAGAAAAATTAAAAGGCAAAAATTGGGTTTGTGAAATCTAATTTTGAAAACTTAAGTTTAGCATTCATGACAGCTGCTATTTTGTTTTTCTCTCTGTAAAACTGCATGCTGATTTGCTAAAAACTTGTTAATCACCAGTCATTAGCCAATGATCACATCATATCATATCACATCATATGACCACGGAAATCTTGCGTAGCCCTTTATGTCTTTATATTTCACTTCCAAGGATCCAGACCTTCTTTTCATTTTTAATAGTGGTCTTGATGAATGGTTTTCCAAGCTTTCTGAAGGTCATTTTATTATACTGGGTGCCAGTGTTGTATCTACAATTAACAGACAACTTAAACTTATCAAATCAAAATCAAATCAAATCACTTTTATTGTTATTTTCAACTGTATATGGAGGCACTTTGTTATTTGCAGAAAGCCGCCTCAGAAAGTTCAGGTTATGTTGAAGAATAAAGCTGCTCATGCAAAATATTGACTTTCAAGATCATATGGATTGTACCAACTCTTTTTATTTCGTTATATACTGTATTTCCATGTACGCTTGCACATTTTAATAAATCATTGCACCTATTTCCCATAGCAAAAACAAATGAATGGGTGGCACAAGACTTTTGCACAACAGTTTCCAAAACTAAAGGTGTTTTTAAAAATTCCGAGCAAACAGAATTAGTTACCTCTATTTTTATAGCTATCTTAAACCCTAATAGTAAAGGGTGCTGGCTCATGTCAGTCTTGTATTATGGTGTTATTTTTGTGCTTCTATTCTGAGCGCACGTAAAAAAAAATTGCAAGCACAAATGTTACATTTTGAGGAGAAAATTATTTTGAGCAAAGAAAAGTTTAATTTGAGTGAACAAAATTCATTGCTGCATGCAAGAAATTTATTTCAGTGTTTGCTATTATCCATATACACAGACAATAACAGCCCCTCTCGCTGCTCTCTCTGCTCTGTGTGCTGACAGACATCTGCGAACCTATTCTGAGTGTGTCGTTCGCGCTTTCAACATCTTTACTCCGTGCCCTCTCAACTCTTTCTGTACACCGTTATAAGTGTGCCACAAAACCAACCAATCACAGACTTTGATGCAAAAATTCTTATTGGCTGTTACGGTCTCCAGTCAGCTTGCTACCTACTGCATTCCTGAAACACGGTCCAGAATGTAGCTAAATCCATTTTTGGTCAGTATGTTTAGTTATTTTATTTTTAAATATATAATTTTTTAAGACCATGGTTGGTTTTAATCTAGTTTAAACCAAACCACTCCACTGGATTTAGCTACAACATGAAGACACTTGTATCCAACTGGCCATCTTCTGGCTGCGTATTGTCTCTGCCACATATAGCCCCATTGCTCTTTTCTTTATGCCTTTATTGTGCCTTTAGTGTCTGTATTCTGTGTGATAAAAACATAAATCTACTATTAAAGAGCAAAATACAATATAGGAGTAGAGACATTTCAATAAACATTTGAAAACAAGTCAACGTTTACCTAAATATAAATTCTCAAGAATCAAGGTTTTTAATATTTTAAGCAATATAATTAATTTAAAAATTACACTGCAATAACACCATTCCCTTATGGACACACACACACACACACACACTACATACTGTATATATGCACACATATTATACTGTACATAACCATTGCTAATCTTGACCTAACCAGATTAACACTTCCACTAATTTAAACCAAACAAGATACTTGATTGGTTTCCTCAATCCATACCTTTATTTATATCAAGTAAAGGCACAGTAATTATGTATCGGTTTTTGCATATGTCACTGTCACCATGCATTGCATACAATATCCTCTAGTGGAGTCAACAGTAATAATATGAAGCTTATTCTAAGCCTAAGTATATAAATGTGTAAAAACTTACTATGAAATAAAGAGAAGGTGCCAGTGAGCAGATGATGGGGACTCCTTTATTTGGTGATGTAGTTCTAGTAAAGGCAAGACTATTCTACTTAGATGTCAAATGTAAAACGTGCACAAAGAACTCTAATTTCAACCTTGATACATCAGTTGTTTAGTGATATTAATCAGTCAGAGGAGGGAAAACAGGAATACTTCCATGAATGGGAAACACTTAGACATTGAGTAAGATATCTACTACCATTAAAAGGTAATTAATAATGGTAAAATATCTACAGCAAAACTAATGTGTTAACTCAAGGTTACTTAGACAAAAAAAAAAAACTCTACTATGCAAACTATTGCAGATAATAAATTAATTAGAAGTGCATGTCCAATACACAGTATATAAAAATGCTGGGAAGATGGGATTAATCATGAACATTCTGCCTGCTAGCTTTTAATAAAAAAGTAAAAATGTACATATATCTGTAACCAAAAAGACATGTTCTATATTTTCCATTTGTTTTTGCATTGTAAGGTAGGATGTGTAAAGATTTGTGTCAGTGTGGCAGAAAATTTAGACAGGACTTACTGCCTTCTGATGGCTGTGGCTTGTCCCAACTTCTGAGATGAGCTATATTGTGATGTTGGAAAGAGGCTGTCTCTCAGATGAATTAAACCTGCTAACAGTTGTCTTTGGGCACTGAGGAATGGCTAAAATCTTCTAAATGAAGTTAGACCATAACACTTAATTATAGCAGACAGGCCAACAAGACAACAAACATATTTCCACACATAGTCAGTCTCACTTTGGGAGAGAAAATGTACCTGTAAGATGCTAGAAAACAAAACAACACAGCATAGGGTTGAGCTAGCTTTGTTAACTATAAACCTATAAAGGTTTAATAACTAGATTTATTCATCAAAATAAATATATCCAGATCCCTTTTTAAACACATGTATTACTTACCCTGGATATTAAGGAAATGCAAAAAAGTAGTTCTGCAACTGGTAGCTCTGAAGATGTGTTGGCTTAACAACCTTCCAACGTTTGTTCGGACTTGCTTTGATTTGAACTTTTTCCAGAGTGTAGGGCATCCACAATAGTTAGCAATGACAGAGTCACTGTTTTGAAATAATTACTTCTCATTGGGTGAACACATATAGATCTAGTTGACCTGAATTTTCTTCAATTCAAATACAGGCAACAAGAAGGAATAATTTAATAACCGTAAACATAATTATTTATAGCAGTTAAGTATTTTTTTATACCTAAGTAATCAAACAAGTGCCTTATTTGAGTTTTTTTGAGCGTAGAGTTTAAAACTTTTTGACTTCAGAACTTCAAAACCAGATAATTCCTTGACCTTTTGCGCTCCAGAGACCAAGGTAATAACTGGAGGTGTGATCACAGTTCAGCAGCTCCATCAACAAGAATGAAAATCACTAAATTTGAATCCCTAGATATTTTCCTAGACATTTTTCATAATAATGTTCATGACACAATGCAAAAGAAAAAGTTGAAGGCCAAATCAAAACCATTGTTAAACAGAGAAAGTCAAAGTTTTGCGATACACAGCAGGATCCATAAACACCGGCTGGTAAATACTCTCTCTCTCTCTGTCACACACACACACACACACACACACACACACACACACACACACACACACACACACACACACACACACACACACACACACACACACACACACACACACACACACACATACATTAAGATGTGTCCTAAGGACATGAATAGGGGTCCTTTCTGCTGAGAAACAGGGGAGATGGTGGCCACCCCACTGCCTCATTGATTTATCCAACAGCCTGGTCCTATTTAAAGCCCAGCTGTCTCTGTCAACACATACACACATACACACATATTGTGTGTCAGCATGTGCACACATACACATGTACCAATGTTCTCTCTTACATGTGCTGTCATTTGCTGATATTCTGCCAACTGCTGCTTCTGTCACTCTGGCCCTTTGCTACTGAGCTTGGCCTTGCGCCAGAGGTACAGCGAATGTCTGTGTGTGTGTTCATGGGAACAGAAAGATGAATCTGGAGCCTATTTGCTGTTAATATCTGTTGGGCATTATCTCTGCTTCACGCTGACTCTGTTTATTATGGTTACACAAACACATATGGGCTCTACTGACCTATCATTTCTGCCGATGGTCATTTCGATGGCTAAAATCTGAGGTGACTCTCCTGACCGTTCTCATCAGTATGCTGCCAATATTTAACTGCTGGGAAATTTTTGTCTTTCGTTTTTCATCTTGGATGGAGTATTTTTTGTGGCTGAGGGTTTTTCATTTAGATGTGACTTGATTTTCATACTCACAGACATTTATAGAGGACTGAGAAGCAGATGAAGAAACACCCTGCTTGCATCCACCTACAGGGAATAAGCAATCAACAAATATTATGAAATATTATCATGTTAAATATGGAGGCCTGTGGCAATGGTAACCTACAGGAACATATTCCTTTTCCATATTTAGATGCCAGGTTAGTCCTAATCGTGTTATGAGGATGTGAGATTGCCAAGGTTGCTCAATTATACATTCTCCCTTGCGTTTCATTCGTTCTGCCACCTCTTTTTCCTCTTTCTTCACCTCTACAGCGTCACACAGATTATGCTCTCTCCCTCTATCCTCAGTGGAGAAGCAGGAATCACACACTAAGCTTTGAACATGAAAGGCAAAGCAGAAAAAACAACAAGGACAACAGATCACTGCATGTGTCTAAGTGTGCTTGTGTGTTTGGGTGTGCATGTAGGCTTTTTACTCACCTCTCTCTCTCTCTAACATGAGCATGTATGCATATTAAAGATGTCATCTGGATTTGTCTGAGTGACTTTGCAGGGGTCTCAGCTTTAATGCTTTGCTTTTGCATTCACCTGTGTGTTTCAGCACGTCTGTGTCATGTAATGTGATATCAAGGCTTTCATGTTTACATACAAAACATTTTCTGTGTTCACAGACAGCCAGTTGCTAATAAATCTGCACTCTTGTGCAGCAGTCAAGTCATTAAAACTTTGGGTCTGCTTAGCACAAGTCTCAGTCTGAATCACAACAAAAACTTTTTGGAACATGCCCGAGTCGTGTCCCTTAAAACTTCCTATCCACAAGTTCAAAGTAAGTCCAAAGAGTTTTAGTTGTTCTTAGTGTATAATGAAAACATGCATCTTCACACTTTAATGTATTCTGCTCAAGGCCCTTACCTACTCAAGCAGTCCTAAGTGAAGATAAGGCACTGTGTGAATACGATTTTAGGGTAGGCTGGAGGTACAATGCTCACAATATAATTTTGACAGATTTGGCACACAAAAGAGCGACCCAGCAAGAAGTTAGACAGAATAAAGCTTGCCATCAAATGACACTCAGTGGGCTGTCAGTTAAGATGAGCCACTGGATGAAAGAGAAAGGCAGATAAAGAATGCAGAGCACACAGCCAGAGCAGGTAAAACAGTATTGTTTTTGCATACTGACACAATCAGACTTAAGAAAGCCACAAGCCATCAGTATCAGTTCAAACTTGTGTTTAGACATAAAATAGGTTTAAAAAATGAATAGCCTGAATTCACATGCAATAAATTCAATTCGAAATTAGATTTCTGAAAACACTCATTTTAGCAAAAAACAGCCTTTACCATATGCGTTTGTGTTGTGACTGTTGAAATATACCATATCTGTGTTTCCATTATAGGAGCCTTTCTACTGACTCCTATTAAACAAACAAAACTCTATCTGCGAATGATTTTTTTGCTACATCCTTTTTGGAAGTAGCACTGGGAATTGAAGTGAAAAATGAACAACTATGAGTTTCAATGGGCTCTCTTTGTGATACGTGATCAGCAGTTTCTGCTTCTTTCTTTTTCCGAGATTCTCTCTCGTTTTCACTCTTGGAATTTTCTCTCTTTTTCCGTGATGCAGGATAAAGCTACTCTTGTGTTACTTGGCGATAATGCCTTGGCGGGAAGAAATGAGAGTAAATTGACAGAGTACATCAGAAAGATGGATTTATTGGTATTAGGGCACATCCTGCTGTCTCTGGGTATGTTGTCATCAATTGCAATTTATTGCAGTGTTCAGGCGGGGCCAGTTTTAGTTTTACATATAGTATCAATCATGGTGACGGATACACTTGCACACATACAACGAGGCACATTGGAACAATCACATATACGCATAACATCACACACCATCGCACACCTTTACACAAAAGCACTGCTTTTAGAGGGAAAGCCAAGGCTGAAAAATGAATGCTACAAATAACCCTCCATCAAGCCTGCAAAATAACAACATAGGCGACACTGGGCAGATATGTATAAAAACCTGCAATATTTGCAATCTCTCTGAGTACACAGACAATCAGCAATCATTGGCAACTCTTTACCCTCTCTATCTGCAGCCTAGTTCACAACAACTCAGTGCCACTGTTATATGTTATATGCTATTTTTCAAGGGAAGGTTTATTCCTGCATTTTTTAATAATCACTATCTTACACTCAACAGTAAGAAAACACAGTTTAGGTTAATCTCTGGCAAATAATGTTCTTTTAATGATATCAGGAGACAGTGGTGAGCTTGATTAATCTAACCTGTTACAGACTCTGGGTGCCACTGTCCTGCTGTGGATATTTACTCTGGTCTCTGAATTTGAATATCAATTTAGTTGCTTTGGCAATCTTTCAAGAGTCCCGCTATGTGCTTACAGTGTAGCTTGTTTGGCACTCTGGCACTTTCACAGTGTGAAAAATAAGATATTGTCATGGTCCCCGTGCCTGCCCAGCCGGCCTCACAAGGTTACACTTGTGTTTTTGCTTTCTCCCTCTCTCTCCCCTACCTCTCTGCCTGGGCGGAGCTCACTGCTGGCTCCCGCCCTTGGCTCACACGCCTGTTGGCGATCAGCTGATTTCCCGACTACTATTTGAGGCTGGGCCACAGATCTTCTCATTGCTGGATGATTGTGCTACTGACGTTAGTCTCTCTTCCCAGCTCCCGTGGTCTTGTACCTTTACGCCCTACCTTCGTGACTTGTGAGTGATTTTTCCCTTTCTTGTTCCAGTTTACCTTCCCGGACCTGTGACCTCCCAGCTGTACGAACGTGTGTGAGTTGGATGTGAGGACATGAGCGAGCGTGAGAGAGAGAGCCTTCCCCTAATCCCTTGGAACCCTGGATTTTCCCCCGTCACTGTATATATTATCGCACTGGTGTGTAAATAAACGGTGCTCTGAGACGTCAACCTGTTCTGCGCTTGAGTCCCTGCTTTCAGATTGTGACAGATATTTGGCATGAGAACATCTGATAAGTGTCATTTGTGTGATTCAGAAGAACACTGAGTGATAGCTGGTCATAATTCACAGCACAGCCACCACAACAAGTAGCCCCAGCATATTATCATGTGATTTACTAAAGTACTATGCTCAAATTGCAGATGGTGAAAAGAAACAGCTAACAAAGTCAGCATTCCAGCTGGTTGACATCTGTGTGGTTGCTGTGGAACTGAAGTGATGTAATAAACACATTTCAGAGCAAACCAATACAGTTATTCCACTAAATCAATGACACTGAAAATCTGCATTTAAAAGTTGTGGCCCCTGGAACTGCACTAAAGTAAGAGTTACTGTCACGGCAAAATTAAACTTAAACTTTCTCCTCCTCACAGCTGCACTTTCAGCTTATTAAGAAGAAAAGACGCAAGAATATACTGATATGTTAATAAAGATGAACAAGTTTAGTACATCAAGTGGGTAATACAGGGGAAAAAAGCCAACAGGAAAGTGAAAATTTGTCCAGTAAAGCTCATATCTTCACACAAGCCAAAAATGTGGCACAGGGCTTTCCCTGGTACAGCACTGAGTGACAGTTGTAGCCCAGCTGTAGATCAGCTGTGGTCCAATTATTCTACAGTGCTGTCATACGTGGATTGCTTCATCACCACTCCTGGGAGTTCAGGAAACAAGACAGCCAAAATCTCATGTCCAACTTCTATGTAGAATGGTTTATAAGTACTAGATTGCTTAGAGTCAAAACCTGCCAAACTAAAAAGTCCCTCCTCTCTGGTTGGAGGCTTACTAGTGATTTTTGTGTTAGTATGAAAACCAGCAGCATGTTCACAATATTGAAATAAATTGTTACTATTTTAATGCAGTTACATTTAATATTTACATTTATAATGAAGCAATGAAAACTATTCAACTAACATAATCACATTGTTTCAGGGTAATTCCCATGGAGAAAAAAAGGTTAAAGTATTGTTATTTAATTGAAAAATATCACTGTTTCATCACTCAAAATGAATTACCCAGTTTGCACAGTAGTTTTGAGAACATGCCAGTGTATTTTAAATGCTATGTTTTACACTTAAGTAAATGTCAACACAAAAAAGTACTTAATTAATTTGATAAAGAGAGAAAAAACTAAGATAAGATAAGATAAGATAAGATAAACCTTTATTAGTCCCACACGTGGGAAATTTGTTGTGTCACAGCAGAAAGTGGACAGTACAAAGTTACAGTAGCAAAAATTAAGAAATACAATGGAATGATACATGGATAATGAGAATAAGACACCATATATAATAGAATAAAATACTATACATACTATATGCAATAGAGAATAAAATACTACGTTGTCAGAAAAAAAAACCCACTTAGTATTATTGCACATGTGTGGATGTGTGTGTTTGGTCAGCTGCGAAGTCTTTGTTGTGGAGTCTGACAGCAGTAGGAAGGAAAGACCTGCGGAATCTCTCCGTCCCACATCGTGGGTGCCACAGCCTGCCACTGAAGGAGCTGCTCAGTGCTGTCAGTCTCCTGCATAGGGTGGGAGATGTTGTCCAACAGAGATGACAGCTTAGCCACCATTCTCCTGTCACCCACCACCTTCACTGGGTCCAGAGGGCATCCTAGAACAGAGCTGGCCCTCTGCATCAGTCTGTTCAGTCTCTTCCTGTCCCCAGCAGAGATGCTGCCACCCCAGCAGACCACACCATAGAAGATGGCTGAGGCCACCACAGAGTCATAGAAGGTCTTCAGGAGTGGGCCCTTCACTCCAAAAGACCTGAGTCTCCACAGCAGGTACAGCCTGCTCTGCCCTTTTCTGTAGAGAGAATCTGAATTGTGAGTCCAGTCCAGTTTGTTGTTCAGATAAACACCAAGGTACCTGTAGCTATCCACAGCCTCAATGTCCATATCTTGGAAGATGTCTGTGTCTGTGGAAGTCTATCATCAGCTCCTTGGTTTTTCCAGTGTTGATCTGGAGGTAGTTCAGCTGGCACCAGTCCACAAAGTCTTGGGTCAGTTCTCTGTACTCCCTGTCATCCCCATCAGTAATGAGGCCGACTACTGCAGAGTCATCAGAGAACTTCTGCAGGAAGCACTGGGTGGAGTTGTGGGAGAAATCTGCAGTGTAGATGGTGAAGAGGAACAGAGCCAGAACCGTTCCCTGTGGGGCCCCCGTACTGCAGACGACCCTGTCTGACACACATCCCTGAGTTCTCACATACCTGTGTAGCCTATGTAACAAATAATCATACAGCCCAATAAGTATAAAATCCAGAAAGCTGCACAACATGGGGTGGATCAATTAAAAATACAACTCGAACAAATTTCACACCCTTAGTTTATTAGAAATATATATAAATATATATTAGAAATATATTCAAAACCCCTATCCAACCACTACGGTGCTCCTGCGGGTGGTGGACCGACAGGAGTCCCTGGGCCATGTGTCCTCTTTGCATTGTGACCGGCCAGGTCCTAAGTTCTAAGGACTGGCCACAAGGTGCTCATTCCCGAGTACCCTTTACCGGCCTGACTTCATGTTTACACTGCCCTAACTCTGTAAACTTTTCAAGATGGCACCGTGTACGGACATATGCAGCAGCACAGTGCTCCGAACGACTGCGCACCTTTTGTATTTCTGTGTCTTTTCATTGTGTCTTCCTGCAACGCACTGATCACTTTCAGTTGTCAGGAACTAATAGACATCAGCCTCAGCCTGAATCCAGACTTAACTTCAGATTGGATTGATAGTATCCCACCTGAGATTGCGAGACCACTAGGTGCTCCATGGGTTATTGTCGGGAACAGCAAGTGACACAGACGGTGCAGGGAGAATAAGGTATGTTTGAAATCTGTACTCCCCAAATTCCACTAATATGTTAAGGGAGGGGGCAAAACACTGAAGTCCATGTACAGTAACATCAAGCATGCCTGCAGAGTGACACCCCTCTCCAACCTAGGACAATCTGGCCACCTCTCTCTGCTCCTCATCCACGCCTACATCCCCCTCCTCCAAGCACCCAGGTCATTTTAAAACATGGCAAGATGATGCTGTCCTCAAGCTACAGGACTGTTTTGTTGAACAGCATCGTTGAAGAGCAGGACCTGGACACCATCACTCAGTCTGTCCTTTTCTACATTAAGTGCTGTGTAAAGACTGTGACAATGACCAAAACCATCCAGGTTTTTCCAAACTGAATACCTTGGATCACAAGTGAAGTATAGGCTCGAATCAGAACATGTAACTCAGGCTGAGGAACAGTTTTCTGTAAAGCACTGCCAGCACCAACCCGAAGAGGGGCATCAAACAAGCCAGGAAGGCCTACAGGAGGAGGATAAAGGGATACCTCACAGACAACAATGCCTGCCAGGTGTGGACAGGCATCCAAGTCCAAGTCTAACTACAAAGCCCAGAGCTCCCCCAACCCCTGACAGCAGCCTCAAACTCGCAGAGGAGCTCAACACCTTCTTTGCTTGGTTTGAGGCCAGCCCGCCCCACCCAAACTCCCTCGAGTGGATAGTCTCTCAGGACATCTCAGGATTTTTTTCTTAAGTATTTTTATTCATCTTTAGGCATAAAATGATGAATTAAAATACTTAAGAAAAAAATCCTGATTGAAGTTGTCATAATTCATGCATGACAGGGTTAAATAACAATAATTACAATGAAACACATCATACATCTATAGTAAGATTAAACGGCCAGTGGGTGGCAGGGTATGGAGTGACACATCAGTGTGCAATGTATTGGTTTATGTGCAAGTATACCATCAACAACGACAGAAATACAAGAAAACAGCCTTTCAATAGCTGTCCACTGTAGTGACAACTATGTGTGAAAGGGTTAATCATGTTTTAAAGTTAGGCACAATTCTGTGTAGGTGTTACTGACTGTTCATAGAAGAAATGTTGAGGCTTTCAGCTCTTAATTATTGCTTCACCATAAAAAAATCAACCAAGATCTTTCTTTAGCTTAAAGATGTTTTTTGTTACTTTTTCCATTTCACTTATGTGGAAATACTTGTTTCTTTGTCTGGACTATACATGTAATATAGCCCCGTTTGTGCCTTTGCAAGTAACAGGTGGTGGACATGCTTACTCAGACAGAGCTATCCTTATGGACTTCAAGGAAAACAGATTTAGGAAGTATCACATCTGGATGCTTCTAGACTCAGTACACAGTAGCCAATTTTTTTTTTTATCACCATGTATTTCTTGTTTAAGTTAATTTTTCAAGTGAAGATACAGAAACATGTTATTGGAGCACTATATATTCTGAAATCGGTAACCTTGGATGGACAGTACAGTGCAGTCCCTGCTCAAAGCTCAAGGTGCTGCCTACCAGTCAGGTTACATACTGGCTTATAGCAGGACCTGGAAGGAACTGAAAAAAGGCTCAGTCAGCAGTAGAGGCTGTACATCTCTTCTGGCTGGAGGAGCAGCACGAGCCTCTCGTCCTGCAGCTACACCAAATGAGTTCCACCTTGAGGAAGATTAATACCAACAAAGCTGCAAGACCAGATAAGGTGTCAGGCAGGACTCTGAAGGCATGTGCTGACCAACTGGCATGGACATCTTCGACCTGTCCCTGCAGCATGCCACAGTCCCTGTCTGCCTCAAGTTCTCTATCATTGTGCCTGTACGAAAAAAGATCAGCTGTCTCCCAAGTCAGTGATTACCGCCCCTTCACCCTGACTTCAGTAACTATGAAGTGCTTTGAGAAGATCGTTCTGAAGCACATCAAGGGCGTCATCCCTGTTGGTCTGGACAGCCATCAATTTGCATACAACCGAGGATTCATTAGCACTATACTCAGCCTTGACCCACTTCGAACATCCTAACTCTTAAGTGAGGATGCTATTTGTTGACTTCAGCTCAGACTTCAGCTCAACTTTCAACAGATAAGCCTGGCTCTGAAGTTTCATAACCTGGGTCTTTCAACATCGCTGTGCCACTGGATCAGGGACTTTCTTTCCAACAGGCCTCTGGTGGAGAGAATGGGGAGCTGGACATCTTCCACATGTGTCCTGAACATGGGCATGCCACAGGGTTGTGTGCTCAGCCTGGCTTTATTCATTCTCTTTACTCACGACTGCTCTGCCATTCACTTTACTAACACAATTGTGAAGTTTGTAGATGATACCACTGTAGTGGGTCTCATATCGGACAATGATGACACTCACTACGGAGAGGAGATCCAACACCTGGCACAGAGGTGGTTAGACAACAACCTCATCCTGAACACAGGCAAGACAAAGGAGGTAATTTTGGATAGCAGGAGGTCCCGGAACACAGAACACACTTCTCTCCTCATGCACAGAGAGACAGTAAAGCATTTGAACAACATTAAGTTCCTGGGTCTCCACATAACATCTGACCCGACCTGGTCCCTGAACACATCACACTTGGTGAAGAAAGCCTAACAAAGGCTCTTCTTCCTTCTTCATCAGGAAGAAGAGCTGCTTTTGAACTTCTACAAAGCCACAATAGAAAGCATCCTCTGGCTTAGTATGGCAGCTGCACAACACAAGACAGAAAGAACTTGGGCTGCCTGAAGAAAACAGCACAAGGGATTGTGGGAGGTCGACTTCCTCGTCTGGACTCAGTTTACACTGGATGGATCCAAAAAAAGCCCAGACGTATCGCTGCAGACAGATATTTGGACATATTTACTCTGCATATGTGCACATATGGATAATGTGCATTCAATTATGTTATAGTGCTGCTTTTTCTAGTGTCTTTCTTTTGTGAGTGTATGTGTGTATGTATGTAGATGTATGTATGTAGATATATGTAGGTGAGTATGTGTCTATGTACAGGTGCATATACACTACGGGTCAAAAATTTTAGAACACCCCAAATTTTCCAGTTATTTATTTCAATTCAAGTCGTTCAAGTCCAATGAATAACTTGAAATGGCACCACTTACCTTTGTAAGTGGTGAACTGCCACAGTCCTGATCCTCAAGGACCCCCAGAAGGGACTGGTCACATCCAACTACCGGCCAATAACCTGCCTCTGTACCACATGGAAGCTTCTGTCAGGCATCACAGCGGCTAAGATATACAGGCACATGGATCAATACATGAGGCGCAAAACACCAGCTACTGGTAGACAGAGCAGTCGCCCGAGACTGCAAGACTAGGGTGATCAACCTGTGCACTGCCTGGATTGATTACAAGAAGGCCTATGACTCGATATCCCACACCTGGATCCTGGAATGCCTAGAACTGTACAAGATCAACAGGACCCTAAGAGCCTTCATCAGGAACTCAGTTTATTGGCCAACTTCAAGAAATAGCTCAAGTCACCATCAAGTGCAGGATCTACCAAGGACATGCTTTTTTCCCACTGCTGTTCAGCATAGGCCTGAACCCCCTCAGTGAGATCAACAAGACTGGCTATGGATACCGGCTACGGAATGGAGCAGTTGTCAGCCACCTCCTCTACATGGATGACATCAAGCTGTGTGCCAAGAGTGAACGAGGCATCGATTCACTGATCCACACCACCAGGATGTACAGCAATGACATCGGAATGTTGTTAGGACTGCAGAAGTGTAGTCAGATGGAAACAAAGAGAATAAGAATAAGAATAAGAACAACTTTATTTATCCCGAGGGAAATTCTTTTGTCATGTACATGCTCAAAGCAGCAGGAGAGACAGAGAAACAGATATAAGATATACAATATATACAATAAGAATAGTGTACAGTAATATACAGTAGGATAGAGTTATCCGATACTATGTCTTGCACTAACAAAGTAATGTATATAACTATATCCTGGTGAATAAATAACTTAACTATCAGTGCAGGCGGTTCTAGAAAGTGACAAAGTATTGTGCAATAGAATAAAGGGAGTAGCAGCATATGATGGGGGGATGAAAACAAATATTCAATAAGTACTCTTGGGTAATATTGCACGGTCTGGGAGGGAACAGAATAACATAGGTAATAGTCTCAGGAGAATCACCTACAGAGTGAGGAAGAGTTATACAGTCTTATTGCCACCGGTACAAAGGATTTCCTGTGGCGATCGGTTCTGCATTTCGGGGCAATGAGTCTTTTGCTGCGTTTGCTCGATGGTCCATCATGGGGCGTGCATGGGGTGGGAGGGTTGTCCATGATAGAAAGAAGCTTTTTAGCATTCTCCTCTCAGACACCTCCTCCAGGTTCTCAAGTCTGACACCCAGGACAGAACCAGCCTTTCTAATCAGTTTGTTCAGCCTGTTGGCATCAGCTGTCTTCACCCCACTTCCCCAGCACACAGCTGCAAAGAACACGACGCTCTCCAACACCGAGTGATAGAACATGGTCAGCATTTTCCTACCAACATTGAAGGACCTGAGCTGCCTCAGTAGGAAAAGCCAACTCTGCCCTTTTTTGAAGATAGCATTGGTGTTCTTGGTCCAGTCCAGTTTACAGTCCAAGTGTACCCCCAGGTACCGGTAGTCCTCAACGATCTCCACATCAGCCCCACTGATGGTGACAGGGGTAGGAGGAGGAGCCTGCTTCCTAAAGTCCATAATCAGTTCCTTTGTCTTTGTGATGTTAAGTTGTAGGTGGTTTAGCTCACACCACTCGACAAAGCTGTCCACCACACTCCTGTACTCCTCCTCCTGTCCATCCCTGATACAGCCCACGATGGCAGAGTCATCAGAGAATTTCTGCAGATGGCATGACTGAGACTTGTACCTGAAGTCAGATGTGTAGAGAGTGAAGAGGAAGGGTGATAGGACCGTCCCCTGCGGCGCCCCTGTGCTGCTCAGGATGTTATCTGAGCGGCAGCTCTTCAGTCGGACATGCTGTGGTCGACTTGTTAAATAGTCCGTAAACCAACCTACCAATAGGGCGTCCACCTGCATTTCCGTGAGCTTATTCCCCAGCAGTGATGGTCTGATCGTGTTAAAAGCACTAGAGAAGTCAAAGAACATGACCCTCACAGTGCTCCCAACAATGTCCAGATGAGAATAAGCCTGGTCCAGCAGGTAGATGAGGGCATCCTCCACGCCGATACGAGGTTGATAAGCAAACTGCAGGGGGTCCAGCCAGGGCTCCACCAGCAGACGCAGATGTTTCAGGATGAGTCTCTCCAGCGTCTTCATGATATGTGAGGTCAGAGCCACTGGCCTGTAGTCACTGGGGGAGAAGAAAGGTAGTCAGAACTGAGGGGCTCAAACTACCAGGAGGCAACATTGCAGACATTGAGGACAGCTACAAGTACCTGAGGACCCCACCGGCAAATGGGAACCATGAAGAGGCCACTAGGAAAGCTGCAACCAACAAGTGCCTGAAAAGGTTCAGGCAAGTCCTGAGGAGTCAGCCAGATGGTAAGAACAAGATCTGGGCTATCAACACCTATGCCCTGCCCATGATCAGGTAACCTGCTGGGATAATAAGCTGGCCAAAGGAGGAGATAGAAGCCACTGACATCAAGACAAGGAAGCTCCTGACCATGCATAGGTGGCCAGCACCCTGAGACTGTATGCTAAGCGGAAGGAAGGAGGCTGGGGACTAATGAGTGTAAGTACCACAGTGCAGGATGAGACAGCGAACATCCACAAATACATCTAGAAGATGGCCCCAACCGACCGCGTACTCAGTGAATACCTCAGGCAGCAGAAACCCAAGAAAGGGAAGGAACCATTATGGAAGGACATACCCCTGCACAATATGTACCAGAGGAAGTGGCTGACATCCAGAAGTCTTACCAGTGGCTTGACAAAGGTGGACTGAGACAGCACAGAGGCACTAATCATGGCAGCACAGGAGCAAACTCTGAGCACAAGATCCATAGTGGCTGGGGTCTGCCACACCAGACAGGCTATGTAAAGATGCCCCTGAGACAATCCAGCATATAACAGCAGGGTACAAGATGCTAGCAGGCAGTGCATACATGGAACGTCATAACCAAGTGGCTGGCATAGTATACAGAGACATCTTTGCCAAGTATGGCCTGGAAGTCCCAAGGTCAAAATGGGAGACATCCCCTAGGGTGGTGGAGAATGACTGAGCTAAGAGCCTGTGGAACTTCAAGATACAGACGGACAAAATGGTGGTGGCTAACCAACCAGATATAGTGGTGGAAGACAAGCGGAAGAAGAAAGCCGTAGTGATTGATGTAGCGATACTGAATGACAGCAACATCAGGAAGAAGGAGCACGAGATGCTGGAGAAGTACCAAGGGCTCAGAGAAGAGCTTAAGAAGATGTGGAGGGTGAAGGCAACAGTGGTCCCGGTGGTAATTGGAGCACTCATTGCATTGACTCCCAAGCTAGGTGTGTGGCTCCAGCAGATCCCAGGAACAGCATTAGGGATCTCTGTCTAGAAGAGCGCAGCCTTAGGAACAGCAAAGACACTGCGCAGGACCCTCAAGCACCCAGACCTCTGGTAGAGGACCTGAGCTTGAAGGATGAAGGACCGCCTGCAGGGGCAAGAGGGGATTTTTTTTTTAAGTACCTGGAACGACAAGCTATCTGGGCACAGTAAAACACTGTGCTGTGAGCGGCGTTTGGTATGACTCAAACCCAATACATTTAATAGTGGCTTGAACTATATTTTAAATTGTTTAATCAATTATTTGTTGCTACACCTAGGATGTTTTTACATTTGACTTTGACCTTAAGCTCACCTTAAAAAGGCGTAAGGTACAGTTGAGGTGAGCAGTTTATTGGCAATTTCCCTTTATAGCATTAGTCTTGGAACTAATTGGACTAAATGAATACACTGTGGACTAATTTGATTCAATTGTGCTTGTGGCCTGTCAATATGTCCGCCCTTCAGTTGCTTCCCTGTCTAAATTCATGTTGTTAGTATCGTGTCTGTCTCTCTTCTTAGGTTATTTCACTGATGGGGATGTGTTGAAAAGATTTAAAATGCAGTCAAATTAGCCCGAATAAAATATTCCTTACATGAAGTAGCTGAAGTAAGGTTCTGTCTCTCTCTTAGGGACAACTACACAAAAATTCATACACACAGATATGCATGTATGCAGACATAAGATTGTACACGTACATGTACATACCTGCCATGCAAAAATTGACTCCATTTGGCTGGCTGCTGGTTTGTCTTCTTCCCTCATCAGTGCAAGAGTGAGAGTCTCATCATTAAGAGAGCATGCATAATGACGGCAGGCCTAACCCTTTCTGATGCAGGGACTCTTTGATATTCTGGAGGTAATCTTACACACCTTCAACTGTGCTTGGCTCGTCACAAAAACCTTTCCTTCTTGCTAATTTCTCTAAATATCTTTCTGCTTTACAAAGATTTGGTCATGCAGTAATAAAAAAAAAGTGCTGATGTTACTATTAACATAATTTTAGGACATATTGTGAGATGTGTGAGAAACAGCTTGTTTGGCTTTCTTTATTGGAAATAAGCACCAACCTGACACACTAACTGTCTAAATGGGTACAATGGGTTTGAATCTTTGTTGAAAAAAATCTCTCTGTACTGCCTGATACAACTTATAATTCATTATAAAGATGCAAAGCCATGGAACTCCAAAGTGTTTAGTATTAAATAAATCTGAAGCGGAGAAATCTGTGACCTGGTGTGCTTAAAATCACTTCTTTATTTTTCAAAAGCGTCAGGTATAAGAGCACGTGGGACAGGCACACTTCCAAATACATGCACAAATGCACAAAAGCAGAAATAGTGAGTACTGGTTCTACTCGACCTCTTATTGTGCTATTTTCTAGTCTTTGTAACGACTGTTCAATAGAACACTCCTCCGCAATTTCCTCCTCTTTTTATTCATCATGTAATTAGGTCCAATTATTGTTAATAACTTTGGGCAAAAAGCCTTTGTTACCAAGGTCAGTATGGTCTGACAAAGCTTTAAAGCTGCCCTGCCCTCATCTTTCTCTCAGCACCATCCAGTTAATTATGTCCAACATGAACACACACACATGCTCTTCCACTGACTCTTTATCGGTTTCTCTCTGTGCCTCTCTATTTCTCTCATTCGCTCACATAAACACACATAAAAATCATTTGACATTTTAAAGGTTCTTTCCTGCACACAATTATAGTTGATAAGCTTGAAAGAAGAGCCTCTTTAGTCTATAGAAGCGTGGTAATGAATTATCAACCGAAAAGTATGGTCTCCATGGGCTTTAAGGTGGACAAGTTGTGTGTAAAATACAGCTATAGTTGTGAACTTGCCAAATTTATACTGCAGTCTTTATATGAGAGTCACTGCTAATAAAAAGATTTTTTTCTGGTGTTTGCACATGAATGTGGTGTGAAATTGACTTTCTCTCACAATTTGCTTAATCAGTTTGTGCTTCAAAAATAAATGACAAAAATATGTTTTCCAGCAGTGAAGTTGGAAATTCAAAGAACCAATCAGTGAAACAGATATTCAAGGAACTGGCTTTCTAAGGCTTTACCATGGACCTAAAAAATAAGCAAAGAAGATTAGAAATCAATGATCTGCAATTGGTTTTGAAATACAGTCATTAAACAAACCAAGATCAATTCTTGTTAAGCAAAGAACTGCATGAACATTGCTTTATCCTTGTTAGAAAATATTAACACAAGAAGTCTGTCAGAGTTTGCTTAAGATGAAGAACTTATTTTAAATTATATTAGGTAAAAAACCTAACCATTCCACATGTAACTCATTGTTTTTATTTTTAAACAGAAAGTATGTTATACAGTTTTCAGTTAGAATAATCTCATTACAGGGTTGTACAAGCACACACACTGCAAGCTCAAAGTTTACTTCGCATAAATTAAAATACAGTCAGGACCATAGGTTTTTGGTTAATGGCACATTTTATAATTTTGTCCCTTAAGACCAGCACAATGGATTTTAAATTAAATAATCAAGCTGTGATCGAAGCGCAAATGTTCAGTTTTAATTCATTAGTTTGGTAAACATATTGTAGTCACTGTCTAGGAATTCAAGTCATTTTTGTACAAAGATCTCCATTTTCAAAGGAATTGGACAACTGGCTGACAGGCAGCCATGTCAGGTTTATTTCTTCATTATTTGATGAAAAACTAAGCAGATGAACTTGAAGTCCATAGCTTTCCAGACAGATGAAGCTGCAAATAAAGGAGGCCATAATTAGGCTGAAAAGAACAAAATAAGCATTTCAGAGACCTAGCAAAAACTTTAAGAGTGGCCAAATTAACAATTTGGTACATTGTTAAAAACAAAATGAATTGCCTGACCAGCTTAGCAACATCAAAATGCATCGGAGATCAAATAAAATAGCTAAAGAAGATGACTGCAAATTCTTTCCTTTTTTAAGGTCTGAAAGAAATTCTTCATATCTTTGGACAGACATGAAACCAAAATTATCTTGCACCAGAATGATGGGAAGGGGGAAAAAATTGAGAACGAGAGAAATAACTCATGATCCGATACCACATTATCTATCAGGTGGTGGAGGCAATATTATAGCATGGACTGACAATGACCTGGGTCCCTAGTGGAATGTCAGGTCATATAAGCTGTGCTCATATTCCCTCAAATGCTGCAAAACCTATTGGACAGTGCTTCACAATGTAAATGAATATTTGGTGACCCAAAGTATTTTGTAAAAGCAACCCAACAGTTTCTTAAGGCAAATAATTGGGATTTTCCTTAATAGCCAAGTCAGTCAATTGACCCCAGTCCAACAGAACATGCTGCTGGATTGAAAATTACAAACAAGAAACAACTGATGGTGGCTGCAATTAAATCCCAGCAGAACAACAAACACCTGGGTTTTAGTCAAAATACACAAAACAAACAAAAAAATCCACAGCAGTGGATTGTGTGGCTTGGAGGCCGCAAGATAGTCGGTTTAGTGTTAGCAACTAGAGAAGAGGGAGAGAAGGCAGGTTACACAAGGCTAAATGCAAGAAAAAGTTGAACAGCAAAGAGGCCTAAATGTCACCATATTGGTTAGGATGATCTGGTAAAAAAACCCCAAAACTATGGGACCCAACAGCCGAGAAATACCCAGCACTTGACTACACGAAGAGGAACACATGGGGCAAAAATGCAGGAAAACTCAATCCACGGTGGCACCAGCCTAGCAACTCTATCTGAGATGCATTCATTTTCTTCTACAATTAACAGCCATGGGGGACTGGAGCTTATGCTGTCATATAGTGAGAGACAGAGTACACCCTGAAAAGTTCATCAGCTGGTTGCTGTGCCAACACAGAGAAAAAGACAATAACTTATAACTCTTTCACACTTTGTAGAGAACCCACGCACACAGGGAGAATGTGCACAGAAAGGCGCCAGCTAGACGGTGGATTCAAATCAAGGACCTCTGACTAAGGTGGCATTTTGAGGTAACAGTGCTAGCCACCACACTACCATGCTACCCAATGCTTCCTGAAACTAGGAGGAAAAAGGTTAAAAAAGAAAAGACAGAAACTAGAGACCATCCTGCCAGACCATGACAAAAAAAACCCCGCACTGAACTGACTGTAACTAAGATCAATTTAACTGTTAGTAAAAATTGTGAAACAGTCCCGGGAACTGTGGTTGTTTGTAGTTTTTGTGGAATGGACCTCTCACCTGTTTATATGTACAATGGTAGACTTTATCCTGCTTTTGGATGTTCCAATGAAAAAAAAATACCACAGGGAATAAGGCAACTATTAAGCTGTAGGTTATACTTATAAATACAACAGAAGTTAGAACAAGTAATAATCCCGCAAACAACGAATGAAAAATTAAAGGTGTACCAATAGGAGCTATAAGATCCCCATCTGATTTTGGCCCCATGAGCATGACGTTTGTGTACAAAAATAGTTAAAAAAATTTATATTTTTAGTTTTTAGTTCTGATCACATTGAAAAGAAGAAATAAAGAAATGTTTGCTAGGAAAGGTTTTGGGGATTTGCAGAGCAAAATGTCTAAAAGGCCAAACTGACTGTAAAGTTTAACAAAAAACCTTTTTAGATTTTTACATGTTTCAGTAGGTGAAAATATTTCAGACCATGATTCTTCTTGATACAACTTTTGGACAGGACAGGTGTAGTAACCTGATGACTTCATAATATGTCATGCATTAATGAAGTTTTTTGACTGTAACTGTTTTAAATGTAAAAAAAAAATACAAGGCAAAAACAGGCCGTTTTAGCCCATTAGTAGGTGGTTGCCGTGCAACCTGATGGCATCATAATATATCATGCATGAAGATATCATGTTCTAGCAAACACCATTTACTTAATTTACTGCTTACTGCAGTAAATTCACTCTGCTTCACAGAGTGAATGGGTTAAATGCAGAGAGGAATTTCCCCATGGGGATCAATAAAGTATACATCATTGTTATTATTATTAATACTAAAAACATGTTCAACAAATACACTCTTTTTAGCACATTCATCTTCCCACAATTAATGTTGCAATGCTGTTGCTAAATGGTAATTCTCTTATGACAAGAATATTAATTTTAACCTATAAAGTAATTTTCAGTAGGATTAGAAAAGTAATGATCTACCCTTCTATAATCAGAGTGCCCTTTTGCAGACTACATTCACTGATTCACTGAGCTGCTTAAAACACCAATTTCTGGTTCTATTTGAATTGTGGATTGCAGTGTTCAACAGAGGGCCACTAAGACCTTGAGAGTGAGTGGCAGCGAGGATGATTAACACAGCTATGGGGAATGTAAGTGAGACTTACACATGGATACACAAAGATTCCCTGCTATGGAATCAAGACTGGTTATACTTAAATGTTCTTAAGGGATTTACATATTATAATTGTAATTGCAGCAATGAGCCAGCAGCATACATTTGATTGTTTGCAAATATTACAGTATACTAAAAGTTACATCTTTGTATTCTCAGAGATGACATATTGTATGAATATGTATATATATCTTATTGTGGTTATAACCTCATTATTGTTGTTTTTTTACTGTTACTAATATTCTAATTATCAAGAGGTTCTGCATATGCTCTAAAAGTTGGATGTAAGTTAGAGGAAAAAGAGGAATTCTGAAGTAAGACGAATGAAGTGGTAGAGTGTCCTCAGTGTGGTGAGAGTGGTGATTGGAGCGGACTTCAATGGACATGTAGTGAAGAGAGTAGGGGTAATGATGAGATGTTAGTTAGGCATGGTGTTAAGGAGAGGAATGTGGAAGGAAAGAAGGTAGTAACTGCCAAGAATGTGTATCCCATGGACATAGAAAAGAGGACAAGAAGACTTGGTGGTGGAATGAAGAAGTACAGGAACATATTCAAAAGATGAAATTAGCAAAGAAAAAATGGAATGGGCAGGGTGATGAAAGAAGTAGACAGGAGTAATAGGAAGCTAGGCATACAGCAAAGAGAGAGGTGGCAAAGGAAAATGTTTAAAATTTTATGTGAGGCTGGACATTAAAGAAGGAGAAAATAACTTGTATTGAAAGAAAGATTGCAGTTGCCAGCAGACTTGCCTGAAGAATGGAGAATAAGTGTACTGATACCAGTTTTCAAGAACAATGATAATGTGCAGAGATATAGTAACTACAGAAGTAAAAAGCAGATGAGTCATATCATGAAGGTATGGGAAAGAGTTGTCAAAGCTATGTTAAGAAGATAGGTAACAATCAACGACCAGCAGTTTGCTGAGAAAGAGCACTACTTTGAGAGTGTTGATGGAGAAGTAAAGAGAAGGTCAGAAGGAGCTTCACTATGTTTTTGTGGATTTAGAGAAAGAGTGCCAGGAGAGGAACTGTGGTGTTATATGAGGAAGTCAAGAGTGGCAGAAAAGTTTGTAAGGACATGTACAAGAACAGCAAGACAGTGGTGAGGTGTGTGGTGGGAAATGACAGATGAGTTCAAGGTGGACTGACACCCCAACCGGTCGCAGCAGATGGCCGCCCCTCCCTGAGCCTGGTTCTGCCGGAGGTTTCTTCCTGTTAAAAGGGAGTTTTTCCTTCCCACTGTCGCCAAAGTGCTTGCTCATAGGTGGTCATATGATTGTTGGGTGTTTCTCTGTACCTATGAAGCGCCTTGAGGCAACTTTTGTTGTGATTTGGCGCTATATAAATAAAATTGAATTGAATTGAATTGAATAAGGTCAGGCAGAGGTATCTATGGAGTATGTTGTTTGTAAATGACACTGTGACACCAGATGAGGAGCAGATGAAGAAAGCCTGTAGAGGTGGAGGTATGCACTGCAGAGACAAAATGAAACTCAGTAGAAGCAAGCAGAATGCACGTGTGTGAATAAGTGGGGGACAAATTAGAATGAAAACAAGTGGTAGAGAGAGTGATGGTAGACGAGTTTAAATACCTGGGGTCAACCATTCACATCAAGGGCACAAGAGAGGTGAAGAAGAGAATGAATGTCTTGACCTATGTACAAGACAAAGTCTCTAGATAAAAGTGTTGTTCAAAAGCCAATAGGACATTATATAACCACATTCTAGTATGCAACTGTATGCAATTAAAATGCTGAAAATGCCACAAACCAGTGGATGAAACTTAATTGTTTTTACATGTCATTGCTAATAAGCTACTCTTTTATTAGATCCTGAACTCTGACCACAAAGTAAGAAAGTAACATTTGTCAAGTTATTTGTGCTGGAAGATTCCAGTAAGTTACAGGCTTTTGTTAGCTACCTGTTGAGTTAGAGAATGTATTTTACTAGCCAATTAAGCTCAGAAATGTTTTGGGGAAAAAATCGACAGCTAGGTGAATGTGGTGTATTTCTATTACTTTTCTTGTTGTTCCTTGTAACGTGGTATAAGTGTTCAAATGCTACGAGTATTACTTCTGATGTTAGGTGTGACGCTTACTGGTAAGTGCAGTTAGCCAAATCCCCTAAACCGTAGCACGACAGGCAAGTATAGGTACTGTTGGGATTCAGAGATTCTTTTATTGTTACCATATAATCTGCCTTATGATAAATGCATTAATAACATGTTTTACAGTATTATCAGTAATATTTCTTATAGGGTTCATATTGCATTGAATATGTTTGTTATCACATTGACCTTTCTATTCACAGGTTGAGTTCATTCTATACACAATGCATAACTGTGCTTGTTTAGAGTTGATGTTCCATCCAAGAGGGTTTTAAGCTTCACTGGTGAGAGTGTCCAGGTGATACATGTTGAGGGAAGATGAGAACATAGCAGGTTAATTGCATGCATGCTTACAATACACATATTAATCTAGTAGCAGGCCTGAGCGAAGGCCCCAGTGTCTTCGGCTTCTTTTTGAGACCTGCGCCAATTCAGTCTTCTTAGTGATTGGTGACGAGGGTCAATTATTAGCTCTTAACGATCCCGAAGCTTGAAGTTTATTACCTTAAAAGGCAGGTGTTATAGAAAAGAGAAGTTATATGACTGTTTATAGTTATTAAGATGTACGAGATGTGCTCATGTCTGTAAACAATGTATTTTTGACCAGTATTGACGTGTATGTGTGGGCGTTAATTTTCTATGCTATAAAACCAGCATTCGATGTATTTTTGTCAGAGGAAGACATATGCTGATGTTTCCTCTCCTGTGTTAATAAACTCATCGTTTGATTGCATTTGTCTGGTGCCTCCGTCGTTTGTTGTCTGGTCTGCAGTTGATCGATCTCGCTTCAGTACTTGCTCTGTTTATCTTAAAAACGGTTCTGTCTTAATAGAACCAGCCTATCTCAGGTTTTTTAAGTATTTGCACCGTAAATTAAGTTACATTTGGCTGTTAAAAGGTAAGGATGCTAAATGTTACTTTTCATTGCAAACAGTGATTATTACTGTTTATTTATGTTTTCCTTACTGGGACATTGCAATTGTGATTAAATAACTACAGTACTACAATTGCCACTGCAACTACGATTGCAGTAGCAATTTGCTACTACTAAAAATAAGTTACTGTAACTGTGGTAACTTTGTGAAGCTAAAATACCATTTGTTATTAATGCATCTGGGATTGAAGTACATACATAATGGATAATATTAGATAATATTATTTTTCGAGGGTTAGGGTTAGGTTTAAGAAGAGAAGAAGAAATTCATTGTCCTGCATTGTTTGTGCAGATTGGTTTTTTGAACTGCTATAAAGGATTCTGGAGAACCACTGATGATAAGTCCAGCCCAAATTACATTCTTAATGATCATGAAATGGTGTGGCCAGCCATGCAATTGGATTCTGGAAAACCTCAGAAGAACTGAGTCAAGTCATTCCTTAGATTTCAGATAGGTCTTATGCACTATTAGTCCTACCTGGTTAGTAGGAAATAGGGTCTGCACGCCGACACTTCCTTTACAGTACTGGTGTTTGGGTCTCAACAAACATTAAAGGACAATTCAGACTAGAATTTTCTTATTTCAGCGTGGGAAGAATTTAATTTGTTTTATTCATTTAAGAGATTATACAGTACAACCCAATACAATCCAATACAACCCAATATAACTTTATTCATTTTAGTTTCTTATTTTATTTTATTCTATTTTATTTTATTGTATTTTATTTTGTTTTACATCTATTCACCCAAAAGCGCACTATTAGGGTACCACCTTGGTTGTCTGTGACTGTATGTGTTTATGAGTTGTAGTGAGGCAATAAAGGTCCCAGTTGTTCATTTCCAAGACAACTCCTTCTGTGAGTCCCTAAATCAAAACCTTCGGAACCTAGCTAGACGTCTAGGGTCCCTATTGGAATTGATGTTGTTCTGGTCCTGACTAGAGGCGCTACACATATTAATCAGAGGGAGTCAAATACTATAATTTTCCCTTTAAAGAGGTATAAAAACTGCACTGTATTGCAGTCTTTGTAACTCTTTAACTTTTACTTTCTTATTTAGATTTTGCTTTGTGTTTAGTTTTCGAAAGTAAAAACTACCTGGCTGAGTTCATTAAAAAAAACAGTGGTTTAAGTTAAACTATGGCTTTTAACCCCTGGTTTCCCTGGGCAATTAAAATTCTCCCAAAAGGTCCTACACTAGCATCCATTTGCTAAAAGTCGGGAGTACCAGATCTGTCTCACTACTGGCTAAACCTTGAGTGACAGGTAATGATGCAGCAGGACATCTGTGAGAGACCCAAGTGACTTTGACCAATGGCAGCACTTTGTAACCTGGGAATGACAGTTGCATTGTGAACCCTACATGCAGATCCCTTCTGACTGATCTCACAAATAAAATTCACCTTAGGTTTATTTCACTACCAGTGACTCCTTTTACCTAATTATGTTGTTTTCACATTGGTATATGATACTTCTTAGCTGTTGCTCTCTTTTTTTCATATGGATAAAGTAGGAAGAAGTTAACAAACTGGTGGGTTGTACTTAAAGTGTACAGCGGTCCCTTGTTTATCGCGGGAGTTACGTTCAAAAAATAACCTGCGATAGGTGATAGCTGATTATAGATGTTTTAAGGCTGTAAAACCCCTCACGACACACTTTTCTCAGACAGGCATGAACATTTTCACACTTTTCTCTCTTGTTTAAACACCCTCAGAGTTCAAACCTTCGTAGAAAAATAAGTCCAGTATTATAGAATGAAACCAAAGATCAAACCCTGTTTTCAGGTCCAGAACATGAGAATAGAGCAGCTGCCAGTGAATTCAACATTAATGAATCAATGATACGGAAGTAGAGGAAGCAAGAAGAATGAGCTGAGTAAAGTTTTACTTATCTGACTGTTTTGTTTCACATAATCCGGTGTGCCTTATGGTCCGAAAAATACGGTAACTTCTACTAACCTTTAGCATGTCCAGAAGTCCAACTTTTTGTGCGATGGTTAGCATCTTCCTCTGTCTTGTGGGTGCTACCGCAGGTGCCTTTGATGGTGCAGAACCTTTCATTGACGTTGTTGTGTTTGTCGGGGAGAAAACTTACAAACATAGAGTACAGCACTTCAGATTTACACTGCTAGCGATCGAAGATTTATGTAAATTTGATAAGCTGAATGCATTCTGTACTGTACAGGGAACACGGCACGGAGGAGATTGATTGAAAATGGTCTACAGCCAATCGGGATGCAAAACACAATGCACTGTAAAAAAAAAAACAAAAAAAAAAAAACATGCAAAATTGCACAAAAAAATCCACGAAACAGCAAGGCCGCGAAAAGTGCACTGCGTTATTGCGAGGGACCACTGAACACTGCAATTTGCCATTAAATCAAACTTAGTTTGACATATTTTAACCTTCACCATCAGGTGATAGTTAGCTCCAGACTTTTGAGCAAATGGTTCTGAGTCAACCTGCATGGTCTGGAAGAGTACAGATCTTAGTGGACTATGCATAAAAATACAGACTTTGTCCTTAGACTGGTATTGTCCATCCAATCACAGTTTCACATTGCAGAAAGTGTGACAGGGATTGAGAAACTGAGATGCAATAAACAGCAAGTGAATTGCAAAAGTCACACAAAGCCTCTAATATACCTAGCTGCAGCTTTCCGATGCCCGATGTTTTATGACTTCTATTCACAACCAAATGCCAGTACTTGTAAGTCTGTGTTTATCTTTTTGAAGTTGAGGCCTTCCCAAATGTTGATGTTAATAGTTGTTTTCAGAGGCTGAATGTCCCCCTCGGTGAATGTTATCTGTTTCTCTGGCTCGTTCTCTCTCCACTGGCGCAGTGCAGATTAGTTAGCTTCTACCAGTTGGTACAGTCTGGGGCTCCAAACGTTCACTTAATGAATTGGCAGTCATCTCTGTATGTGTGCGTGTGTGTAAGTATGCATGTGTGTGTGTGAGAAAGGGAACATGAGCGAAGGAGGCCAGTGAGATGCTAAATTAATAGCAGTCATCTTTACATGCTTCCCTCTGCTAGCTAAGCCTGCTAATGAACAGACTTGGACGCCTGCGGTTAGTATCACACAGAACTACACATGCACACATGCACACGCTAATGCACAGAGAGGTTTCAAAAAATGCCTGTGGACTGATTATGGTACCACTCTCTCAAATACACACACACACACACACACACACACACACACAGACACACACAAAACCAAAAACCAAACCAAACACAATGTCATGACATACGCCTGCAGTTCCAATGAGCAGGGCAGTTTTTAGGTCTGTGAGTTTGTTTTTGTACTGTAGTCCCATTTATCTCTCATTCATTTTTATTTCTAGAAGTTTCAAATGAGCCACAATACATACATGCACACACATGCACACAGCTAAGCAAGCCTGCAAAACAACACAGGAGTGCAAGCATGACAGGTACCTTGGTAGTGATCAGGGAGGACAACATCATACATTCCCATTCTGACACAAATTAGCCGGCACACAAACACACAGCACACCACACACCTACCGAAATATGCATGCAGGCGCAAAGTGATAAGACGGGGCGAGGGGATGCCTCTAGGGTGCTACAGTTTCTGTAGAGGAGCGAAGGGACCCCCCAGCTGCTGCTTGCCATTTCCTCGCTGTCATCCCAATGGGCCAAGTGTGTGTGTGTGTGTGTGTGACAGTTTCTCTGTGTGTAGGAGCAAGATTGCAGAGCTTTCACAGTGGCATGAAGAGAGCCAAGCTTGTGTGTGTGTGTGTGTCTGTGTGTGCATTGTCCCATTGAGGCTGAAGCCAACTCCAGGAAATGGATTGGCATGGAAGACCTCGCCAGGGATTCTGGGGTGAAGATGAAAGAGTTCCTTCACATACACTCAAAAACTCCCTCTCTCTTCGCCTTTTCTCTTCCCTCTTTTTGCTTCTGGATGCACTCTTTATCTCCGCTACTAACACATGTTCCCGTTCAACGCAAACCTGCATAATCACACAAACGGACTCACACAAGCACATACAAAATTAAAATATACATCATGTAGATCATCAGTACCTAGCAACCATTGATGCGGGCCTAGGAATATCCATGTTACATTTAGCCATGAGTGCACAGTAAGGCACAAAATGTAATGTACTTAAGAAACACACACATGCACACACACACACATCCAAACACACACAGGCTCACAGAAACAGAAAGAAGCACGCTTTTCAGCTCATTACATGTGTATACCTTGTGACACAGTACATGAATACTTTGAGGATTTATTTGTTGTGTTTTTGTGGAGATCAAAGGAATGTTATACCTTTTGGGAATGATTCTTATTAGCTTTCTTTCCAACTTTTTGCAGGATTAAGCACAGAATCGGCATGAGGATGTGTTCATGAACATGTTTAACTCAGTTTAGCACAAAGAGTGGAGGCAGGGAGAAATAGCCAGTCTGGCTATCAACACCTTTAAAGCTGTGATAATTAGATAAAGTACTGCATCCTGAGCAGAAATGAAGAGAAATTTGAAAACTATTACTAGTGCTAACAATGGCACACTAGATTTGATTGGCAAATGATAAATAAATCATTTACATAGGTTGCCTAGTATTATTTACTTTTGGGTATGCTTAAAAAAATGGTACGTTCGAGTTAAAATGCTTATGAAGTGATTTCTTTCAGCAAACCTTACCTGTAAAAACTACGCATAAATACTTGAAATTTGTGAGAAATAAATCACCCATACACATTTTTTGTAATATATATATATTACATTTCAAACAGTAATCGCAGCAGTAAGTTAAAAACATGTAGGAGATTAAAATAAATGTACATTAGCAAACATTGCTTGGCTAAATTAATAATAGCACCCATCTTCATTTGTCCTGTGGTTTCACAAAGTACGTCATTTTGCAATACATTTTGCATTCTGAGTTGATCAATCTTCTCATTCTACGTTTGAAAAGAAACCAAATAGATATACAGTTTATCTGTTAACTGTTTCACAATGTTATTGAATGTTTAACTATTATGTATGCATGCATAAAAAGCAAAATTCATATGCAATATTTTCTGAAACCTTTGAGACACATGTAGTAACATCTCTTCAGTTTTTGTACCAGACTAGAAGTTTTAATTATATAAATTTTAGCAGCTAGAGAACATGCAATTAGGATTTCTGTATGAACCTGCTGCAATCTAAAAAAAAATCCTGATGGGAAAAGAATGTTTGTGGATGTTTATCTCCCACAAAAAAACAGGTGTGCATGTTTGGGAATAGGGAGGGGAGGGAAGCAAGCTTTTTTTTTGGCTCCTCCAAATGACATGTTTTGATATAACTGGGTAGAACTGTTTGCATATCAGATACTTGGGTGCATGCTGGAAGCCATACACAGTCATGAAATGTGTTTGTGTGTGTGTGTGTGTCTGCATGTGGTTTTGTGTTTATGCTTAGAAGCTGAAAAAAAAAGCTGATATGTGTTTGTATGTGTTTTTTTCCATGATTGGCATTTAAAAAGCCACTGATTATCATAGATAATTACTGTTGCTCAGTTCTTTGATTGGGCCACACAACTGAAGAAGTATTGAACTTTAGTTTGTATTTCTCTGCATTTGCTTCCTAGGTTTTTATTTATTCTCATTCATTTACATTTACAGTGCATGTTGAGTGCATGATTATCACGAATTGCTGATGATAGCATACTTCACGTTTCATTAGACCTGGTACATTTTTAAAGCAATTTTAAAGTAATTTCTATAACAGCTCTTCATTTTTTTAAGCATATCAAGCTGATTTGAAAAAAAGAAACAAGCACAAACATCTAGAAAACTGAAGGTTGCATTCTGCTGAATTACTATTTTCTAAAGTTAAGAAATAACTTTAGAAAATAGTAATTCTAGAGACAGAAAGGAAAATTCTTCTTCTTCTTCACAGCTGATCATCAACTTCACCCTAACTCTCCTCTTATGTATGTATACATAATGTAAATCCTTAATCTTCTATTTTCTCCAACTATCAAACTTGGCTAATACCAAAACACCTCTTAAACCAAATAGTAATCAGCTGTTCTTGGAGTTTAGTCCAAATGATCAGGTATCGGTATACAAACACACAAAATGAAGATTGCTTGCATGATAAGCTGGTTTGCCAAACTCTAGCACACTGTACTCACAGCTGCATTTATATGTCCATAGACTACAGATTATATAGGTTTAGTTTTCTTTTTGTTCTTCCATTTTTTATCTTCCCAATTATCCTTTTATTGGCCAACCATCTTTGTTGTTCCATGTCCTGTCACACCAATAATACTGTATAATTCATGCTTAGTGAAATATTTTCTTAAATCATTGCTGCATCTAGCAAGCTCTGCCCACCCCACCATCACCAACCTAAATTGGAAAAAAAAGAAAAAGAAAGAAAGAAAGGGAAATAAATAAACATGCATGCATAGACACACACAAACATGAGTCCATCTCTTGAGGCAAGGCTGGCAGAGCCAGAAACTTGTGCAGATGGCTTGTTCGGGGCCTGTGGCATAAAGAGTTGGGAGATGAAACTGTTAACAGGCAAGCCGGGGAGCATTAGTGTTTTTGTGGATATGCATGTGAGGGTTCAGCATACATGCAAAATGCATGTAGTCTGGATAATACTAAATGTTTTAATAAAATTTAAACCCAAATGATTGAAACATATATTATCACAGTATATCCTCACAGTTTTAATGGCTGCATGGAAATTGTCTTCATCTTCTGTGGATAAATTGTGTCCTCCATTTACTTTAATACATGATATTTAATTTACAGATATGATCCAACATATGTTACCAGTGCAAGGCTTCTTTGGTCCTATTTACAATATATTTTTTAAAGTTTAAATCCAAAAGTAAATTGAATTCAGTCATTCTCATTTAGTCTCAATTACTTTTTATTATTTAAACCTGTTGATTACTACTTAAGTTGTTTTGTATAATAACTTCCAAACAGTATTATCTAACACAGGTTTTGTTTCCGCATAACATAGTGGTGCTATCATTAGCACTGTGTAGAGTTTCAGTGTTATCCCTGTGAGGCTTCCTCCCACAATCTAAACATATATTTGTTGGGTTAACTGGTGATTCTAAATTGGCTGTAGGTGTGAATTTAACATGAATGGTCTGTGTCTTTGTGTTGCCCTCTGACAGACTAGAAACATGTTCAGGGTGTACCCCGTCTGTTTGGCTATATAAGATGATGGGGGCCAATACAGTTGGAAATGACATTGTAAGTGCTCAAAGTAAAAAGTAAGACGATTAAAATAACACAAATAGAAATTGCATGCAGAAAATATGTTGGATAGAGGAGGTAATTTTGGGTCATTAGAATTAGAAACAACAGCAGCTAATCTTTTTGCAGAAGATTATTAGATTGTATTTCCTGTCAGATCGAAAGTATTCTAGAGCCACATACCCAGTGAAGCTCATCTGAACACACTCTGGATACTCTGATTCCTCGTAGTAGCATAGTCCTCCGGGTATGTGCCATTAAAGCAGTTCTCTGCAACTGACACCCATGAGACTGCTCTCACTGCTGACATTCATATTTTTTGCCCGCTTGACCTTGTTCAGCAACATCAACAATGAGTTTTATGATTACAGCAGTCTTGCGTCTTGTTCAATAGCTGAGGAGGGCTCATTATGAGTCACTAGAGGCAGAAACTTCGGCGAAGAGTATGGAGTGCATCTACTGTCAGTCCTCACAGAGAATTGCAGCAGTGCTCACAGCATGTTAATAGCTGTTGGCAGTATACCTATCACATTCAGTCAATGCCAGATCATATTGCTGTTTTAAACTTAAGACCTCTGTTTTTTTCTTGATTTCTTCAAAACATAATAGCAGCTTTAGGTATTATTTTGTCCAAACAATACCTTGTGGAGACACGGGAAACTGTAATCTACTTAAAACTGATGTTTGTGTAGGCATCCAGCCTGGTTTGCATAAATCCAACATGCACTTGTCATGCTTTATGGTAATTATACTTATATTAGTGATAATGAATATTAATGAGAGGAAGGAGATTTTGGAGGGAGTTCCTGAAAAGCAGTCTTTGAAATGTTTTCCTGCTTCCCGTGGTTCTGCATCGTTACAAAACAGATGGCTACAAGACAAAACCTGCAGACAGATGTGGGTGGTGGTCTGGACTGGCTCTATCGTCGGTTGTCCTGCAAACCCCATTATGTGAGTTATCTATTGTAATGTAAGACTATGAAATTCTTTGTCTTAATATTTATATACGACATCACTCTAGTATTATTGTCTTCTGAAATATCTTAATGAGTATGGAAGGGAGGGGGTTTGACTTTTAGAACAGTTAATATACAGGGCCTCCCATCTGCAGGGTAATGATAAAACACTTGCCTCAAACTGTTCACTGTAAGTGGTTTACCATCTTTCACTGTAGTAGCCACATCCATTAGAAATAATAGAGAAAACAAGTGAAGACCTAAATTCTGTGTCTCCCATAATGTTTAATGTATAATGTCCATTTTTCCTTATCTATATTGTGGATGAATTTTTACTGGAACTTACAGTACTAAAAGCCCTAAACCATCCACAACAGCTGCATAGTAAATTTTTCCAGTATGAAATGGCAATGCTGTACATCCTACTAGTTACTTAGTAACTATGACCAACTACTCATATGATTGGTTACTATATGACTATGTCTGAAAAGCTGAGTAGCTGTTATTTTTTTATCTATCTAGCACCATGATTTCACTAGCTGTTAGCATACTGGTGTTCAGCCAATGAGGAATAATTGATTTTATTAATACAGGGGTGGCTGTAGCTCAGGAGACAGAGCAAGTTATCTACTAGTTGTGAAGTTTGATGGTTTGAACCCTCGCTGCATGAAAATCCTTGGGTAATATACTAACCTAAGTACTAAGTATCAATGTGTGTGAATGTTAGATAGAAAAAGCATGGAAAAAAGTTATTGTATAAATAGATGAATGAGGCAAGCTGTATAAAGTGCTTTGAGAGCTCAGAGTAGAAAAGCGCTATATAAGAACCAGTCCATCTACCTTTTTAAATATCTGTCCAACAAGAACATAATGGACTCTGCAGTTCTGTCACTTTGAAAGTCAATGCCATCACTACAGTTTGTAGTTAACTGACATCTGAACTCTCCATTAAGGCCCTGTGTGGTTACTTTACTTTTGCCTTTTTGACAAATCAAGCTTCTTTGTGGGTGATAGGGATAAGTATATATGTTTTCTTTCTGCCCTAATGTGTAATTCTATAGACACACAAAATATTGATTGGAGAATGCAGCACAAGCAAAATTATTTTGACCGTATGATGTGATGTGCACTGTTGTTGCTTTGGAAATAGTTGTGTTGTAGATGGGGACCAGGTCTGCAAACACTCGCAGCAAATTGCTGTCTCGAAAGTGACTTTGGTGTGTAAATACAATGATAAATAAGCAATAAGATGTAATTTTCACTTGACTGGAGTCAAGTTCACAACTATATGCAATGTGGTATGTGGTAATACAGCGATTAACTCTACTGCAGCTTGTTGCAAATCTCTTTATGCACACAAAACTTATATTCAGAGTAACTCAGATTTTAAACAAAAATTCAGAAATGTCTCTATAAAAAGAGATGCAGATACTAAAAGGTGATAATTAAACTGCAAAATCACATAAGTGACTGACAACCTTGCATTTACAAGAGTATAACCAGAAAACAATCCGCTATTTTAGCCAAGTCGCGTATTGCAAAGAAAGGGATCACAGATGATTTGCAGACTGACTCAGATTGATTGCAACATGTTGGCAGTCTTTCTGCACTTACAAATTAGACTGCAATTATTTGCAAACCTTCATCAGTTTGTCTTGAGAATGATTGCAATGATTGAGAAAAAAAAAGTGCCATTATTTTTTTTTAGTAGGACGTAAAGCATTTCAATAGCTTGGACAAGCAAAAAGCTGTTTATTTTATTATTATTATTATTATTATTTTATTTTAACCATCATTCCAAATATCCAAATTATATGACATTTAAACATGTCTGCTACTGGATTCAAACTCAGAAAGGTACAAGCTTGTGTATATAAAATGACTCGGAGATAAGTTAAATACAACTTCCTTGGTGCATTTCAGGAGGCAAAATCCAATCACAAAGATTAAAATTCTGTCTTGTCAGCTCATAGCGCTTATCCTCCAATGACAACCTGCTACCTTTTTCCTTTCTGTCTCTAGCTCTCTCTTCCTCTCCTTATCATGTGAGTGTGTTGTATTTGTTTGGTTTTTGCATGGGGTGTGGCATGCAAAAAAATTCCCACACTTGGGCTGGCACACCTGATGATCATTAACACTTACCTGAAGTATAAACTTTGGACCTGAATACCCATCATTTCCAGATCATTAATTTACCTGAGGGTATTGTTGTCCAGGCTAACTAGTAGCTGAAACTTTAATATAAATTGTTTCTTTCTAGTTTTTTGTGTTTCCTAATTCCCTGACTGTCCTTCCTTCTTTACAGAAGAGTACTTCGTGCTCCTATTCTGAATTCTGCTTTAGTATCTGCCTATCCCCCTTCCCACGTGCCCACTCTTGCTCACAGGCATTCTAGCTCTTTGCCCCCATTCTCCACCATTTAGTTACTGGACTTACCTGCAGCCATCTGGACTCGCGGACTCTTCAAAACCCCTTGGCAGCCCCATTCCCCTGCACATGTTGTGTTACTGTTGAAGTGGCTGTAATAAAACTGTAAATGAACTCAACATTTTGCTTTTGGCCCTCCTGGTTAAACCATTACAGTAGCCACTCGTTCAATCAAATCAGTAACCTTAAAATTGTTGACAAGTGTGTAATATTTTTTTCTCTGTCCATCTTGTCTACATAGGTAGACATGGAAGCATGTCTAGTAAAAATGAAAGCATATACATACTTCATAAAATATACATGTAGCCTACAGGTTCAAGTGCAAATATCTAATCAGCATCTTTTCTGCTGACCAACAAAGGAATGATTGATTTTGCTTAAAAATAGAAGTCTTTGAGAAAATGACTCTACCTCTTACTTGATTTATAACTTCTATATATCTTGGAATTTATAGTGCCATTCAGCAGTAAAGTCTTCTTCAGTAAAGTGTGGATTTGTAAATTACATTCCAGTTTAGAATTATATAAGGTATACACTAAAGCTAACAATGCTTTATAGTACATGGGTACATGTGATTGACAAGTTGCTACCCTTCCTTGTCATCTCCTGTCACATAATCTTTGCCTCCCAAAAACCAGGATGGTGATAGCCAAAACAAAGCCTGAGGATTTAAAATGGTATTCCACAAAGTAGTGGGTGACATCACAGTGTTTTATTTAACTGTGAGACATTGGAAATGAGGTAACAGCATGAGAAAAAACCTACTCTGGAACTAGTGCTGTTCCCTACTTCTCAAATCTTTTACTGTCAGTACTGTAATGTAATTTAATAAAATAAATAATGTAATCTCTTTTTGGGGGTGTTTTACCATATTGAATAATAACAATGGGAAAAAAAATGAAAAAAGAAACTAACTAAAAAGCAACAGCTTTATATTTGACAAGTTTTACAAATGTATCGGATCAACCTTACTACACAGTAGAAGCAGCCTCATACAGTGTAGTCTGGTCTTATGCACAAACATACAAATGCAGACGAATACACACACACACACACGCACACATACACACATACACATACACATAGTATACTGAGTGCCAGCTCGTGACATTTCTGAGCATGCCATAGGGACAAGTGGTTGAGGGTTGGCGGAGGGCTAAGTGTCTGTCTGTAGGCCTGAGATAACGGCTGTCACCTCCCCAAGTCCTCTCATTCACACACACAGACAGAAACAGAAACACACAAAATACGCTTTCTCTCTCTCACTCACCAGCCTACAATTAAACCATCCATCCGGTGTGACAGTGAATGCTAGTCAGCCGACCATTCAGCAATGCTCAATATCAATAGAGTCCCTTATTCTTGCTCTATTGTTGCTATGTCGAGATGGGAATGGGTTTAACAGTTGGTAGAACTACATGGCCTGTGAATAGAACTGGCTTATGACTGTGTTTATGCATTGTGCTGCTCTCTTGTCTTTCAGCCCAAGATCTTTAAAAGTGCTGTGATTATGGCAAGAGCGGTGATGACGCATTGTTTTCAGGCTATCAACTTTGGCACATGTAGTGTGTGGATTTGTCTTTCCTGTGAGCACTTGCAGGGTACCTCATTGTGTCACTGACTCATTGTGCTGTGATGTGTGTGCATGTGTGTGTAGTTCTGTGAGAGTAGAAACAAGAGGAAGAGAGATAAGGCAGTCAGAAGATGTGCAGAAGTGCAACAGCTATACACAGGCTTTTTCACAGGGACAGCAGACACCTTTCACTAACGTACTAACCCCTGTCTTTCACAGGTAATCACTTTTTCTCATTCACGCATAAGCAAAGAAAGGCAGAGAGAGAGAGCGAGAGAGGAAGAGTTAGGGTAAGAGAGAGAATGAACCATTGAAAGAAGAATACCAGTTTTTGAGCTCCATTGATTTCAACAAATGGCTACACATCATGGTGAGGATGGTACAATGGGGGACAATATCTAACAGAATATACGAAGAACAGTTTGTTTTCGATCTCCTAGGGAAATAAGTGTGTATGTTGTTGTTTGTGATATAGGTATGTACATTTTGGTGTCTAAAAAAGGGTTTGACAAGAAAGAGAACAGTGGCACACTAAATCAGCAAAAGTGGTAGATCTCTCTCTCTCCCTCTTTCTCTCTCTCTCTGTCAGTGTGACTGCATCTGCATTAGCAAGCAGGCCCATTTGTCAGTGCAGATTGTAATTAGGGAGACTAGATCAGAAGTAAGGCAACCCAGAAATAATCAGCCTCTCATTTAGGGTGTGTTAGTCTTTATGCATGCCCTTTTGTATGTGTTTGTGATTGCATGCATGCCACCAAATGCATTTACATCCAATAGGAACCTATTTTGGAGCCAAGGCCACTCTCTTTGGCTTTCACTCCCTCTCTTAATTTGTTTCTTTCTTACACCCTACCCACAATCGGAGATCCCTCCGCAGGCACGTACTTTTTCCCAGCGTCGCTCTCTTATTCATCCACATCCCGTCCGTCCTTATCATTCATCCCCGCACTCCGCCCTATTTCATTCTGACTTCCTTAGCTCTACCAATACAGAGCTGTCTAAGAACTCTCAGGTGGTTCAAGTCCATTACTTTGGGAGATAGAAAAACACTGCTGAGGTGTTCTGATTGAGGCCTATTAAAATTCATAAGCTGTGGAATAAGGCCAGAGATAAAAAAATAAAAAAAAATTCTTCTGCACGGGGGAAGGGTGGGGTGTATATGTGTGTGAATTTGTCAAGTGTTTATGAAGAAACAGGAGAGGCAAGTAAAGAAACTGAGAGTGATAAATGCTTGGTGATCCCATGAGCCTTCACCTCTTTAAATTATCTCTATATTTCGTCCTCTTTTCTTGTCCTCTTGGTATTTTCCTCCTTCCTTTCAATTTGTCAGTACTTCTTGTGTATTCTCATAACCACCTTAGGTCTACTGTTTATATTTTCTATTATTTTTCATCCCACCACCATGTACACATTACATACTATGAAATACCTGTTTTTTTTTCTTTTAGTTCCAGATTTTAAAGAAAACGTATTATTTCCCACATTTGTATAAGTACTGAAGACCATCACAGAAAAACACACATTCAACACATACCAATTTCTGTTTTCCCCTGCATTTATGTAAAACACACAAAGAGCATAATGTGCAGGCAACTCTACAAGGGGCAGAGGTCAATAAGTGTCACTAGAATGAGATGTCTTGCTTATCTCCTTCATTTCACTCGATTCTTTTTCCTCTTCCCTGTTGTTTTCCTTTTCCACAATAGACTCATCCTATGGGTCAGTCACCTATGATTGCATTTTTCAGTTTTATAACAAAAGCTGAAGAATGATACCACGGAGAAACGCAGAGAGAAAATTAAAAAGGCTAGTAATTAAAAAAACAAAAACAGTTGGTTTAGCTGGTTATGGTGTTATAGTTATGGCACTGTAATGGCACTATTTGGCCAGGTAAAATGACAATATGACTATGTAGCTACTAACCCTAGATCTATGAGCTTCTCTTTCTTCATCATGGATGTATTTTTTTTTAACAGTTGACGGTTCAGGTAATTGTATTTCTTTGTATGTCTAAATAATACTGACACAACCCGTTTAATTAAATTAAGGGTCACATTTATATTATTGAATAAATGTGGCGTTGCAGATCGCAGCCTTGTTGCTGCTGTCTTTGGTACTTTTTACCTACTTTTTTTTCAGTTTCCCTCTTCATCGCTGTAACTTTTATATATCTGTCAATCAAGTTATCAAACTTCATCACCATCTTTCATCCATCCAGAGAGTTTTGCATTATTCTTACTTGGAGGAGCAGCAGCTCTCAACAGGATCAGCAGGATATGCTGACGAGGGAAGCGAGCCGGAGCTCTCATTAAACTATGTCAGCAGGGATTCCGATCTGCGCTCCCTTCGATTCATCTGTCGAATGTCCTATCTCTTGCCAATAAGATGGATGAATTGCTGCTACTCAACATAATAAACATGGACTTTTCCAGCTCTACCACCCTGTCACCCTGTGCTTCACCAAAACCTGGCTGGGCGAAAGCATTCCCAACAGCTAACTGTATCTGTTAGGCTTCCAACTTCTCTGAGTGGATTGCAATATGGAGCTTTCAGGGAAAGTGAGGAGAGGCAGAATCTGTTTCTATATAACCAAAGGTTAGTGTAAACATCACAGTGTTTAAGTCCTCAAAGACCATTGTCATCGAATGTTGTTTTATTCAACCTGGGAAATTTCATCATTTATTCATGTTAACATTCAGATCCCACCTCAGGCCTGTGTTAGTGAGGCGTTACAACACCTGGCTGACCAAATAACCATGGCTGCTTTTTCGCTCATGAGACAGCCCTGTTGCATGCCCAAAATCACATTCAGTAGCACACACTTCCATTTTGATTGTCAGGGGGCTGGGTCTGCAACCCAGCATTTTCAGTTTATTTTGTATTTTCGATTTTCTAATGTTGAGTTTTTTTTTCTAGTTTTTGTTTCATCTATGTTTCCTTGGTTTTGTGTCTTTTCTGTTTTCTGTGCAGTCTGTCTTGTCTTCTATGTTTACTGCTAATTATGTCCATGCCTTTGTTTCCCTTATCTGTTTCCTTGAGTCTCTCCTTGTGTTCCGTGTCTCCCCATGTGTTTCATGTCTGTGTTCCATGTTCTATCCGGTCTTTAAGTGATGACGTGACGAATCCTGCTTCCGGGCCTAAAGTAGTCTGCGTTTAATATGGCTTTTGTGTTGTTAACATGTTTAATGCTTTGTATTTTCTTCTATTTAATCTCAAAAAGCTCCTAAAAATAGTCAGTGATCACTGTTGACCTCCCTCGGCTTTTATTACCGCTAATCATTTATTTAAGCTCAATTTTTAAAACCTTACGATGTAACTACAGCCCAGCCCATGCAGCAGTATATGAATGACTAACCTCGTATTGTGGAGGGATTATCTCAGTTGTTCTCCTGGCTGAAGTTTGGTCCGTTTACAGCATCCTGCCATGTGATTACATTTGTTCCTGACCACCGGGAATCCTCACGTTAACTTTTATCGAGTGGACAAAAGTTAGCGCGTTTATATTATGCTCACATAGCTGTGTCGCTAGCGGTCACGTAGCACATCATTATATACCAGCTAGCCAAACTTCAGTAACCCTACAAACGCCACTGCTGTTTAGTTTTCTGTCTTCATTTATGTTGGAAGTGATACCAGAGCTGTACGTTTGAATTTGTTTCCAAAATCCCTCAGTCAAGACATGCTATATTGTATTTAGATGGAAGCTAGCGAGCTAACTTCCTGCTAACTTCTAACTCCGTTAAATGTCATAAATTCTGTTTTCACGGATGCCTGGATGTTAAACACCTGGTAGAGCAGAACGCTGATCATTTTATTACAGATGAAAGACTTTAGACAGTTTTTCAACTCTCAGTTGTTTGAATTATATCTATCTAAAAGACTCCAATTTGTTCACGTAAATGGAGAGTCCGCTTCACACAGTAAGGTTAATTATGGAGTTTCACAGGGTTCTGTGCTAGGACCAATTCTGTTCACATAATACATGCTTCCCCTAGGCAGTATCATCAGAAGGCACAGGATATATTTTCACTGCTATGCAGATGACACCCAACTTTATCTATCCATAAAGCACGATATAAGCCACAATGGGGATGTGGCGTACAACACTAGAGGCCAACTTCAAGCCCATAGCACAAGTCACCATCAAGTGCGGGATATACATAGGAGATGCTCTGTCCCGTCCCCTGGATCCACCAATCACAGAGAGGCACCTGCACACTCAGATTTGCACATGAGACAACATTACGACAACAGTCATAACACTGGGAATCACACAGGCAAATGGAAACCACGAAGAGGCTGCTAGGAAAGCTGCAGCCACTAGTACCTGCAGAGGGTCAGGCAAGTCCTACGGAGTCAGCTGAACAGTAAGAACAAGATCTGGGCTATTAACACCTACGCCCTGCCCGTAATCAGGTACCTTGCTGGGATAATAAGCTGGACAAACAAATAGATAGAAGCCACTGACATCCAGACCAGGAAGCTCCTGACCATACATGGAGGGTTTCACACCAAGTCCAGCACCCTGAGGCTGTACGCTAAGTGGAAGGAAGGAGGCTGGGGACTGGTGATTGTCAGTACCACAGTCCAGGATGAGACAATAAACATCCACGAATACATTAGGAAGATGGCCCCAACTGACCACATTCTCAGTGAATACCCTAGGCAGCAGAAACCCAAGAGGAGGAAGAGGAGGAATCATCACAGAGGGATAGGCCCCTGCACAGTATGTACCACCGGCAGATAGAAGAAGTTTCTGACATCCAGAAATCCTACCAGTGGTTGGACAAAGCTGGACTGAAAGACAGCACAGAGGCACTAATCATGGCAGCATGATGTATATAGTTGTATATAGTATTTGTATTTCTATTTTATTCTATTGTATATATTATTCTATTCTATTTTATTCTATTGTATATAGTATTTTATTTTATTTTATTGTATTTTACTGCATTCCAGCTATTTCTAATTTCTGCTACATAACTTTGCACTTTTGCTGTAACAAAACAAATTTCCCACCTGTGGGACTAATAAAGGCCATCTTATCTTATCTTATCTTAGCACAGGAACAAGCGCTAAGCACAGGATCCATAGAGGCTGGGGTCTATCACACCAGGCAAGACCCCAGGTGCAGGTTGTGCCCTGATGCCTCTGAGACAATCTAGCACATAACAGCAAGGTGCAAGATGCTAGCAGGCTTGGCATACATGGAATGCCATAATCAAGTGGGCAACATAGTATACACCAAGTGTGGCCTGGAAGACGCTAAGTTAAAATGGGAGACACCCCCTAGGGCGGTCAACAATGACTGACGTAAGATCCTGTGGGACTTCCAGATACAGATGGACAAAATGGTGATGGCTAACCAACACAATATACAGCTGGCAGTTTCCAAGGCCTTAGGTATTAACAGTTTGCTGTACTTCTTAGGCACCTTCTTCATTGTACCTTAACCTAGTCTCCTTTACCATGAAGGGTACTGCTCCTTGTGTCCTTGTGGCCAAGCATCTCACTGATCACTGCTGCCATAGTGTAGATCAGCTGGTTGTGGTATAGGTATCATCCATAGTGCTGCATTCATGTTATATACATGATGAGACAAGAGACAGTACTGGATCTGTGGTTGTTCAGTATCAGTATCAACCAGTTGTTATACAAGAATACAGAGAACAATGAGTTGTGTGTGTTGTGTGTCTGCTAGGGCTGGCTTCCCTTATAAAGGGCAGAATGCATGACATTCGCAAAGTATGGCATAGATTTCTTTTACCCTACCAGGCTAGTGACCAGGCTAACTTAGCATGCTAGCATTAGCCTTGTATGCTCGAGATAAAACACCTTAAAAAATTAAGTTTGCGGACTCACTCACACAGAATGCAGCATATATTAAATAGACACAGATAGAGCAATTTGGTCATATTATAAGTAATGACTTTAATAAACCTATCAGCAACCAGACAGTGACCCAACAGTGGCCACAGGCACATGCCTTTGTCATCAAACAGTGAATGTCTGCACACGCACACACACACACACACACACACACACTCATAACACCCACCCAGGAGATTAAAAAACAAAATAAAATGTTTAATAGAAAATAAGTTACATATACATGTTTTTATTGTCTGTGTTATTACTATAGACAGTATTGTGCCTATTCTGTTATTCTATGTGCCTATTGTAGGAGAGCAAAGCTAATCTATTGTATTTGCACACACAATTGGTCAATAAAGCTGATTCTTATTCATATTTTCAATCTGTTTAGTATTTGTGCAGTTGGTAGAATGTGACCAGGGTTGTTGTAGTAGAACACACTGCAAGGAATTGACTACTGACAGCACTAACCACTTTTTCATATATGAAAAAAAAGATTGCCAAAATCATTTACCATAGGACGAAAGAACAAGATCTGGAAAACTTCAAAATTCCATCCTGTGCTGCGACATCCAGCTGATCAACAAATGTAGTACCCTGAATAATTAGGACTTTTCTCCACTAAAAAAACCTGCCATCTCAGAGAGTACTGCAGGGAACTCAAGTGGACCAGGGTCCCTAAGGAAATCTGCATCCCCATCGACTGTCATCCTACTTCCACAAAGAAACTTCAGAGGCTAGGCCTTTCCATGCCATCCACAGCCATGCTATCCCATGACACAACAGTCAATCCTGCCTTGGTTCTCACTGCATCCTGCTTCTTAACGGTGGAGGAGATTCTATCATCTGTAATGACAGACAGTAAAAGCATTGTTCATTGTAATAGAGACCTTTCTTATTTGAACAGAATGGCTGTTTTAACCCCTAAAATCCCAAACTCCCAGAGATTATGTCGCAGACCACCTAAAGATAAACAAAACAAAATTTTTCATGAGAAGTCATGAAATTATCAAAGAACTTACGAAAGTAAACAAAAGCAATAGAACAGTTTTAATTTCACTCAAAGCAAAACAATTACATTTGGCCTATCAGGTAACTCTCTTCTAAATCCCTCTTAGTTAATGATTTAATATTTGATCAAAATACAGGGTATATCAAAAAAGAATATATAAGCTATATTTTTTTATGTAATAGATGTAGAAGTTTGCAATAAATTTTAAAATATATACATGAATATAAAGTTTTACAACTTACAATGTTCTCAAGTGCTTAATGTGTCCCCTTTCAGATGCACAGCATAAGTCGATTCAACAGACAAACTCGGCCCATACTTTTGCGAGCATGTCTAGAGTGACGCAGCCACTGCTGCTGTTATAACTACCTGCAACCACGTGAAAGTCCTGAATCCCCTCTTTCTTATTAATTAATTAACTGTGAAATTGGATGATTCTTTTTAATAAACCCTGTATTCAATTATTTTGCCTCACAGGAAGCTAAGAAAATCTTAGTTTAAACGAGTTAATACCCCAGAGTCCTACTTTCAGAATCCTTGTAGCACAGCTAAGGAGGAAGCATACAAACAATATTTCACTATAGCTTAGTAATAAACCAAAGATCTACACAAAGTTATAATTCATTTGAAAGCCTTACTCTTAGCCTTGTGCACCCTAGCTGGAAAGCGCAACAATCAGTTCTGCAGTTTGTTAACTACTTGCCGCCTGGCTCTTTTTCAGAGTTTCTGTCTGATTTCTTAGACATTTTATTCACAATCTTGATCTTGTCCTGATATTTGACATATGGCAAAGAAACTGAACATCTAACCATATTTTTCCCTGAAAATTACTTTTTATCAGACCATTTCTGGATAACATTTAATTTCACATACAATAATAGAGTATAAAGCACTTGAAAAACTATTTCAGTTCACTAGATGTGGTTCTTAATGCGCTGTGATGAAATTTAAAGAAGTGCTTCATTCTTTGTTATGTCCTTCAATGCCATGTGCCAACACAATGCTGAGCAGCAGCCTGAACTTTGCGCACACAGAACATGATCTCGTTTATAGTGTTTCATACTCGTGCAATGCTGGACACTGTGGCTACTCTGAAACAGAAACTAACAAATCAGAGAAGTTTGACTCCCTGGTATACCTCACATACTCATATACACACACCTTAAAACAGATGACTTATAAGTAGGAGAGGACATTGCATTGCACTCTGGAGAAGATCACCATTTGAGATGGAAAAATAATTTGTTGCACTATAAAAATGATCTCTATAAAGCTAGGACATCTTACTATTCATCACTGATAGAGGAAAACAGGAACAACCCCACATTTCTTTTCAGCTCTGTCATGGTAGGCATTGGTTTGCTTTTGTATTTTGTGGATCTCTTCCTGATGCCTAGGCTATGTTGTGGAGGCATGACCCTATCTTTTGGTGGAGGCACTATTGTCCACTCCTATGTCCCTGTAACTATTTACTGTTCATCACCCCAGATCCTGCATTCAGTCTCTATCAAATTATCTGCATATCTAGTGTGGTAATCAGGCTCTTCTGTGAACTCTGAACCTTGTCCCCATGACTTTACAGTCTTTTAAATTTTAGTTTTCCCTGTTTGCCTGGATCTTTGGACTCTTTGGAAACCTCCGCTGAAACATTCCCCGTTTTCACCACCTACCTGATCGACCTCCTACAACTTCCAGCACTCTCCATCTTTGCCCTCGTTCCCAAGATGCTTCATCTACTAACACATGTAAGCCAGTTTATTCACTCTTCTCAACCACCTAAACAGTGTTCGGATCACTTTCCCCCCATTTCTCCTTGACTAACTGCCTTTTCCTCTCTCTCAGTGAACCACAGTCTCAGATCCAGAAACTTACCTGTCTTTGATTCCCCTGTGCAAGTATCAAGCTGTGTTCAACAAAAACTTGAGAAGTGCTGAATCTGTCTTTACTAGACAGTGAAGGAAATAAGAGTCGGCTTTTCTCTCTGCATTATATACCGTGACATAGCCTGACAGAGTATTCCATTAATTTTCGATACAGATGATGTTTTGAATTTATTTTCAAATAAAATTTTAAACAAGCAAACAAACAAAAAAAGAAGCAACTATTAGCAGTCCCACAGCTGTATCATTAAGTACATTATACTCTCAAACAGAACTTTTGACAACTTTATTCTTCCCAGTTGTCCACTGTAGCAACACTCGCATGGCAGCTGGAGTGTACAACCTCTAACTTCTTGGCATCAAGACAAATTAAAATAATGTACCAAATATTTTCATAGCAAAATTGCAATACAATTAGAAAAATGCTGCAGCAAGACTACTATCATGAACAAGAAATTGAGATATATAATAGCTTCTGTTCACTGGTTCCCTGTTAAATGCGGAAATGAATTTAAACTCATTCTCCTCACATTCAAAGTCTTGAATGATCAGGCCCCATCATATCTTAAAGACCTCATAGTACCATATTATCCCAACAGAGCACATTTCCGTCAGACTGCAGGCATATTCGTCGTTTCTGAAGTTTCTAAAAGCAGTTTTAAGATTAGTCTCAAAACTTTCCTGTTTGATAAAGCTTACAGTTAGTGCTGGATCAAGTGACTCTCTGTTAATCTGTTTTTTGCCCTGTGACCACCCCCCCCCCTTTCATACAGTTGCGGCAGATGGCTGCTCCTCCCTCTTCCTTTCTCTTAAAAGGATTTTTAACAAGAACGAAAATAACTGATCTTCTTCCATTCCACCACTGCAAATTGCTTTATTATGAGTAGTTTGTCTTTACATTTAGTGTCTTTACCTTACGTTACAAAGCACCTGGAGGTAACTGTTCTTGTGATCTGGCATATATAAGAAAACCTGAATTGAATTGTACTGGTGCCCCATCGTGAGATTGCCAATTTTGAATCACCAATTAATCTGCAGAGTACTCAGTGTTCTTCTAAATGTGCTCCTTGTTGAGGTCTTTCTGTTTGGTATAAAGGTACCTCACTACATGCTGATCTTCTGTTTGGTTGAGCCAATCTTTTCAGCATACAAATCTGAATATTTTTATATATGCAAAACAACTGCCATTCTCTGTTTTGCACTAGTTGTATTCTCTCAGTCATTCTTTTATCTAACATACAGACACAAATATCCAACCCAACCCCCTTTTTTGTTGGCCTCTTTCTTTCCTACCCTCTCCTTTTTACGCAAGTGTCTGTCACTTCTCCATTTGTCCCTTTATACAGCATTGAGATCACAGCATCTGGGTTTGACACACACATTTGTTTAGTCTCCAATGTGCTAAGTGGATTCATGTGGAATGGAGATTGTCTGTAATATATTGAAAGGGAGCAGGGTGTGCAATGGTAAGGTAAGGCGAGTGAACAGGAAGGGAAGAGCAATGGAAAAAGAGCAAGAGATTGATGAATGATCCAAACAGACCAAACTAAAAGACCGACAATGAGAGAGTAAAATGGAGACAGTATATAGAGAGAGATATGAGGAAACATATGCTGCTCTGTCTATGCCATCAATCTAAAGTAGTGAGCTCACCTGGAAATTGTCAAGCACTAGTGTACTTGTATCAGTGTGTGGCTGGCTGCCACTAAGATGAGTTTCCTCACAAGCAATATACATATTCAGCGAAAGCATGCCACTCTATCATCTCTCTCTTTCCTGCATTCTCCAGATCAGTGGCTGAGCCGGCATTGATGTGTGATAGTTGTGTGTTGTACTTTTCTTTGTTTTTTGATCGTGTTTTTGTGTGTATGTAGTCTTCATAATAACTCAACTTGAACTCTGTGGAACCACAGCAAATACAGAAATAATGACCTAAACATGCAATGATGAACACAGCCAGAAAAAAAGAGAAAGTACCCATGGAGGACTTTTAAAAACAGAGAAGAACTACTGAGGAGACTTGAAGTTTGTTTTTGTTGTGTAAATCACCTTTAGCCCACAAAGAACCACTAGAGAGGAGCTTTACTTTGTGTGAATCGTCTTTACATTAGACATTAGAATAGAGGGCATAGGACAGACACAGGACAAGAAAACCCTGACATTCTTATTAAGTGTAACATTTGAATGTTGCTATAAACCACACAAGTATTTTTCACCTTTGGTATTTTTTAAAACATAAATGTAAATTTTTAAGCTTTAATGACACTTACATTATATTTAATAGCTAATGCATTACTTTGAAAATAAGAGTGCATAAACTAAACTTTATTCCTCAATGGCCAGAACAATTATTTTGTAGATAACATACTCTAACTTTGTGGAGCCATGCAGAGGGAAAAAAAATTCCTTCTTACACCATTTTTTCCTCTATGTGACTCCACGCACAAAGCAATGAGCCCTAATACGTTAAACCAACAATGATGAAGAAGAAAAAGAAAACAGTCTTAAATCAAGCTGCTGTAGTAAGCTAAGAAAAATGTCTTTTGATCAAAATCCATAATAACATGGCCAATTAAAAATGACTCAGCTAGTTATGTTTTCATTATGGAAAAGAGAAACGGGAGAAAAACGTGAGGGGTGAATGAAGGAGAATGAGAGGAAAATCTATCATAATTAAGTAATAGCTTAAAAAAATGGAAGTGTGTGCGCTTTTTTCTTAGATGACTACTAATTGTGGAGAAAGCACAGAGCTGATTCTGCTGCATATTAGCTTTTAATTACCCTAAATGAAAGAAAAACCTACATGCATAAGTATTCACATGCTTGTGTGCACACAATATAGAAAGGATCTGGCTTTTAGTCACATTCCAATACATATTCTCTGGATCTCTTTCTCTCTCTCTCTCTCTCTCTCTCTCTCTCTCTCTCACTCACACACACACACACACACACACACACAGTCATTCACACATACTTTGTTCAAGGTTCTCTGTCTCCAGACAGCTCACAGTATTTAGCGTGTGCCTGTCCCAAGCGATATCATTACTTTTCTTTGGAGGCTTGCATGCTCAGAATTTTTCCCATCTCATTATTGAATATAGCAATGTTTAATAGAATAATTATTACATATTTCATACCACTTGCTGATGGAAAATCTAGCTCAAGTGTGCCGCAGTTTTTATGCTTGAGGGTCTGCTCTTGATGCAAGCTGAAGTTTGTCAGCTTCTATTATTTATTTTGGCCTAACAAGTCAAACTGCATCTGCTGAGAAGAACATCATCAACACCAGATAGACATTCATTAATTTATGTGACAAGATGGTACAGCAGCATCTGCTGAGGAAGACAGTGATTGGTGGCAAAGGGATTTCATGATTTGAATGGTGTAACTGAAATGAATGTGATGATTTCATTTTTTCGTGGCTATGAATACTCAATAAGACAGCTAGAACAACACGGTTCACATGCATACACATACACAAAATTCCAATCAACAATGCAAAAATTTATTTTTTCCTCAAGTCATTAAGAGAGGATATGTCAAGATGTATAACTACCAGTTTAAAGCTGACCCATGTCTTTGCTGGTTTCACCAAGGGCACTCATCAGTTACTTAATCTGCATACAAACTACTGTATTTTCTTATCTAGAGGACAGCAGCCAGTGAACCACGACCTGGCCTGAGGTATATGATGTACACACAGACACAGAACTCATCTCTCCTTGCTCTCTCTCTTTCATTCTCACTCTCTAGAGTTATTGTCAACCACCAGACGTCCCTCTGCCTGGATTAGCAGTCTGTTATGAGAGCCCAGACAGCTATAATGGCTGATGATACGATATGCACCCTTGCTGTTGCTAACTCTATAGGACACCAATTAACCTCTTTGTCCTCTGCCATTCATTTTCAACGAACACTGGAAGCCCAGCATAGCTAGCATTCTTACCTATCGAGGTTGGATGATATTCAGGATAGCCTTCTTTTACAGAAGCAAAATGGGGTTTATGGCCAAAAGATACAGCAAGTAAATTCCTGAGTAATGTGTAGTGGCATTTAAAAAAACATGTACATGTATTCAGAGGGTGTATTAAACTTTTTAATTTTTATTTTGAAGAACAGAGACACAGAAACTTTTTACATTTTGAATTTTAATAAGCATTTTTAATAACATTAATAAATATTTAATAGCTATATATTTTCATAAACACATTAATAACACTAACTAATTTCAGAGAAAAAAGTATACATTTATGAGTTCATGGAGTCGATTACTTCTCAGCATCACAACAGCTTTTGTGCCTAAACAAGCAGTTACAAAATAAATGTACTTAAGCTGGGTGTTTGCTTGGGCATAATCAAATGCATTACGGGAGGCTGATGCAGACACTGCCAAATTTTCATGCTTTATTTATGACAGTGGTTGGAAAACCTACACCACTGAGAACATTTACTGTCATAAATGTCAGAACATCATGGCTGGATAGAGAATTGAAGGAGCATATGGTAGAGCACATTCAGGCAAAATATTAGGCAGTAAATCAGATTATAAAATAAACTGCCAGCTATATTATAAATTAAGGAATGTTGTTACTAAGTTAAATAGAAGGACAAATGTATTATGAAAATAAGATCAGTGATATAACAAATTACCCTTAAATTATTTAGCACATGAAAATACATGAGCCAATACATTAGTCATAATTGCACAAGTCCTACTATTAATTAATGCTTCAATCTTAAATATGATCAACCTATCTCTAATAATTGGCTATATGTACCACATGCCTTCCATTTGCCCACGTAAATGGAGAGTCCGCTTCACACACTAAGGTCAATTATGGAGTTCAGCAGGGTTCCGTGCTAGGACCAATTCTGTTTTTACATTATACATGCTTCCCTTAGGCAGTATCATCAGAAGGAATAAGATACATTGTTACTGCTATACAGATGACACCCAACTTTATCTATACATGAAGCCAGATAACACACACCAATAGTTAAATTGCAGGAATGTCTTAAAGACATAAAGACCTGGATGACCTTCTAAATTCAGATAAAACTGAGGTTATTGTACTTGGCCCTGAAAATCCTAGAAATATGATATCTAACCAGATACTTACTCTGGAAGGCATTACCTTGGCCTCCAGTAACACTGTGATGCACATATATTAAACAAATATGTATGACTGCTTTCTTCTATTTGCGCAGTATTTCTAAAATTAGAAATTTTGTGTCAGAGTAACCCTGAAAAACTAATTCAAACATTTGTTACTTCTAGGCTGGACTACTGTCCAGGAACTAGACAGGGACTAGAAAAAGAGAGAATATTTCTCCAATATTGGCTTCTCTTCATTGGCTCCCTGTTAAATTCAGAATTGAATTCAAAATCCTGCTCCTCACACACAAGGTCTTGAACAATCACACCCCATCTTAGCTTAATGACCTTATAGTACCATATCATCCCATTAGAGCAGTTCACTCTCGCACTGCAGTCTTACTTGTTGTTCCTAGAGTATTTTAAAGTAGAATGGGAGGCAGAGCCTTTAGTTTTCAGGCCGCTCTTCTGTGGAACAAGCTTCCAGTTTGGATATGGGAGACGGATGCTATCTCTATATTTAAGATTAGGCTTAAAACTTTCCTTTTTGCTCTTCCACAGCGTGCTTTTTATCCTGTGTTCCTTTTCTCACCCCAACCTCTCACAGCAAATGGCCTCCCCTCCATGAGTCTAGTTCTGCTGGAGTTTTTCCTTCCCAACAATCATATGATTGTTGGATTTTTGTCTTTATGTATTATTGTAGGGTCACCCTTACAACATAAAGTGTCTTGAGGTGATTGTTGTAGTGATTTGGTACTGCATAAATAAAATTGAATTGAATTTGGCTTTGGAAAGCTGGACAGAGCAGAACTGAAAGATAGCACAGAGGCATTAATCATGGCGGTACAGGAACAACCTCTAAGCACAAGATCCATAGAGGCTGGGATCTACCACACCAGGCAAGACCCCAGGTGCAGGCTGTGCAAAGATGCACCTGAGAGAGTCCAGCACATAAAAGCAGGGTGCAAGATACTGGCAGGCACCAAGTGGCTGGCAGAGTATAGCGTGTACTGAGTATAGCATGGAAGTCCCAAGCTCAAAACTGGACATGCCCCCTAGGGTGCTCAAGAATGACCAAGCTGAGATCCTGTGGGACTTACAGATACAGACAAACTGCTGATGGCTAACCAACCAGATATAGAACGAACATGAGAATCTTGACCAATACCAAAGGCTGAGATAGGAGCTGGAGAAGATGTGGAAGGTGAAGTTAACAGTGGTCTCAGTGGTAATCGGAGCATTTCGGACAGTGACCCCCAAAACTGAGCAAGTGACTCCAGCAGATCCAGGAACAACATCCAAGATCTCTGTAAAACCTTAAAATAAAAGAACTCCTCTTCCGCTTTAGCCAATGGAGTAACCGGTCACGTCGAGGAGTCACTCTCCCACCTTCCCTTTGGTTATCCCTTCTCAACTCTTTATCTTGGATTGTTTTCTACTCACTCAACATTGAAAGGGTTATAACCCCTAATAGGCCTTAAGGGAGTGGGGAAATATGCTGAAACAACAAGATAGAAGTGCTTTGACCACCAAACCTAACTCTCAGCCGGACCAAGCTAATGCTAGCAACAATGCAGTCGCTAGCAAAGACTCGGAGATACTCCAAGCTATAGTAAAGCTAAAAGCGGAGATTCAAGAGGACAGCAGACAAAATATGGATAAACTGAGCCAGGAAATTAATGGCAAGCTGGAAAAAGTTGGTGACAAAATAAACAGCAAGCTGGATAACATTGCCAGGGACATACAGTGCCTATCGGAGCGGGTGGATGAGACGGATTCCATGATCACCCAGCACGAGAGCTGGGCTGAAGAGGTAACCACGGCCATGTGCACGAGTCTGGAGGAGCGGAAAAGTCTTCAGCAAAAGATTACTGATCTGGAATCAAGGTCACGGAGAAAGTATATCCGTCTTTTCCGTTTGTTGGAGGCGGAAGAAACGAACCCGGTTCCACAATTCATGGATATCTTTTTCAAGACCCTGCATATATATCTGCACGTACGTCATTTTTTCAATACAGAGATAAAGGGCGCCTCCTCCCCAGAAATTGATCTTGTCAAAGTTTTTACAAATGCCTACAAATGTCTGCCCACCAAAACCGTGTCTAAACTCTACAAAGGGCTACAAAACCAAAATGGCAACAGCACACTATATGTGAAGTCAAATTGGGAAGCAGAGTTGAAAATTGGATTGTCAGAGGGTGATTGGCTCTCAATGTGTACCACACAACAAACATCAACTAACTCCAAAAGGTGGAGGGAATTCGGGTGGGAAACTCTAATTAGATTCTTTATTTTTCCACATATTACTAACAAATTTCAAGGGCACCAGCAACAGTGTTGGAGACATTGTGGCCACCCGAATGCCAATCACTCTCATATCTTTTGGACATGTACACAATTGACTCCCTTTTGGGACAGTATATCCAAGTTAACAGATGACATCATGTCCTATGCCATCCCTAAGGATCCCAGTATCTTCTTACTCGACTTGCTACCCAGAGATTCGACTCTAAAAAAGGACAGATTTATTTTTAAAATCCTGTTGATCGCATCTAAAAAGGCCATAACAAGGAATTGGTTTAAGACAGATCCTCCCCGAGTAGAGCAAGTGCTAGAGATTATAGAGGAAATACATCTTATGGAGAGACTGACTTTCTTTCTACGACTAAAATGTCATCTTTTTCAACAACGTTGGACTAAATGGCATAAATATAAACAAAGGCTTGAAGATTCTGTCACTTAATTTTGCGTATCTCTCTTTTTGTATGATGCCTGGAACAGTGCCCCATTTTGTTCCTCTTTTAATTTTGTTGTTGTTTTTTGTCATATTCCTGTCCAGTGTTGGTCAAGTTACTTGAAAAAAAGTAATCAGTAACTAATTACTGATTACTTCCCCCAAAAAGTAATCCCGTTACTTTACTGATTACTTATTTTCAAAAGTAATTACTTAGTTACTTAGTTAGTTACTTTTTAAAAACACAATTTACAACCTGAATAGGTGATAAAGCGATAGATCTTTCAGCCCAATTCTACTTTTTCTGCATAATCCATCATAAAAAATGTAATCAAATGGAAATGTCTCTTCTTAAAACTTGTTTTATTAGTTTTAATCTTTTAACTTTATGCATCAAGCAAAAATTAAATTATATGCAACATTCTCTGACTGGAAGAAATTTGTTTAACATTTAACAAAATAAAATATTTTTTTTTTGTGTTTACACTCACTCTTTCAAATAGATGCAAGTAAAACACAGCAGAAAATAAATAAAGTCAAAGACTAGTTGCTCTATTTTCACCTGTAAAGCAGGACTGGGGTAGGCGGAGGTTTGCCCTGGTGCAGGTGTGCCGCAGCGGTGAGTTGAAGACTCCGCAAGTTTCTCTGTGAATTTCTCATTACAGTCGTAGCGCATTCGGTGCTTGCTTGGAAGTTTAGGGGGGGTTTTCGCTGTAAAATGAAGTTTTCTTCCCACGCACAACGGACACTAATGTTTTTGTCACTTTTATGGAATCAAACTCAAAATAAGGTCAGTACTTCCACGCTTTAAACGCTGCATGCTCATACTCTCTCCCGCACTCGATATATTATCCATTGTTGATCTGCAGACAGCTGTTGTCACGAACGTCGCACTCGCTTACGTCACTGTCATGAGACATTCTCGCAAAAAACTCAGTTTTAGTAACGCAGTAACGCAGCGTTCCTACGGGAAAGTAACGGTAATCTAATTACCGTTTTTGCAATGGTAATCCCTTACATTACTCGTTACTTGAAAAAAGTAATCGGATTACAGTAACGCGCCCATCTCTGTTCCTGTCACAATTCAAAATAAAAAACTTTTTTTTTTTTTTAAAGTTTCCAAAAAAAAAAAAAAAAAAAAAAAAAAAAAAAAAAAAAGAACTCCAGGTACTGACTGGCTTGATGTGACACTAATTAAAATTGTTGCTAATTTTATTGCTTCTGCTTTTTGTCATGATTTAAATCAGAGCTTCACTTAAAGCCCATGTCCACAGTCATGGAAAATTAGCTAAATTAGTTCCACTGCAGAAAAAATTGCAAAATACTTTGGGGTTATTACAGTCAATGTAATACGTTTGCTACCTTTCATTAGTAAAATTAATTGTAAAATTATACAAAGAATTGTATATGATCAGCCTAAATGTTATTTTTTGCGATTCTATAGTTACTGATTTAACTCAAATTACAGATGATTGGTTAAGAAGTATAGACGAGAAGAAAATGGTTTGTGTGGCACTGCTGAACTTCACAGCACCAACTGACATAACCGATCGTGATATTTTGTTGAGGAAATTAGAATGTCATGGTTCGTTTCACATCATTATGTATGAAGATTTCTTTGAAAAATAGGAAAAACTATTTTTGTAAATAGTCTGTGGAATACCTCTCAGAACGTGTACAATATTAGAAAGCACAAGAAACCAATAAAACTGTACTATAAAGAACTTTTGGACTTTTGAACTTAAAAAACTATGGTAACTCTATTTACCATAACCTCACAGGTGAAATTGCTAATATAAACTTTGTGTTTGTGTTTTATTGTGTGTGCGCTGTAGTATGTTATGTTTTATAAGTGTTATCAGTGCTTACCCCAATATGGAGTGTACGTTGTGTTGTAAAGAGCTGTTTATTGTTTTCATATGAGTTTTGTTTTTTGCTTTGTTATGTTATTATATGTTCTTGTGTTCATCGTTATAGTGCTCAACATCTAAAAATTTGTGACACAGGAGGAAGAGTCGCTGCATTGTTGCAGTTAAAGGGGATCTTAATGAACTAATAGTTCTGATGCAATAGTGTGTTTGTTTTTAAATCATTGTCCTGGAATTTAAGAATATGTTATTATTTCAGAAACACCTCAAAGAATGAGAGAAAGCGCTCAAGGCATTCTACCCAGTCTTCAAGCACCCCACATCTCAATCTCTAGCATTTACAGGATATGCCAGAACAAGAATGAGATAAAGAGACCACATTCTATAATCCACAAAAGCCAATAATGTGTGGGTTAACTATTTTTGGACTTTTAGCTAAGAAAATAATCATTCTTCAAATGATTTTAACAGCTATGTTTTTATTTATTTGTTTTGTGTATTTTATTGCCATGTCAAAAGTCAAACCATTAAAGACTGTAATGTCAGTGTCAAGTTTCAAAATGGAAAGTTTTACATGAAACTCAAACTGAGATTTTGAGTTCTAGCATTAGTCAACTTTGTATAAATTTTTTTTGTCTCATCATATCAATATATGCATTTTTTATGTATGTTTTGATTGGCCTGGTGATCTATCCATGCTGTAGCCTGCTTCTTGTCCTATGTCAGCTGGAATAGGCCCCCATCACGAACCTGTGTTCAAGAAAACTGATGATCTCATTGGAGTACTTGTGCTTTTGTATTTTTTCCCCTTATGGGAATTACATCAAATTTATACTGGGTGTACGACTGCTCCACTTATCTGCAATTGTTTGCTTTTCAAACATGAGAAGGAAGACACATTGAAAGCCCAGAAACACTCGCCATAAGGTGGCTCTGCATTCATCACTGTTGACCATTAACAATATTATTTGTTTTACAGTAAGTATTCTAATTTTCTATATGGATATCTGTTTTTTAAGAATTCTTTAAGATTTGCACAGTAAGTCTTCTGCACTGGGCTATGTAGGGCAAATAGCTCATTAAAATACTAACATGCTTAATGTAGTCTATCTAGAGTTTATGTGATGTGGAAAGGATTGTTTTTTCTTTTTTTTTAAATGAATGAATATTTATTTATTTAGTTTTCAAAGCCATACAGAAAATCATTTAAAACATTTTTTTATACATGTTGTCTTCTTTCAGTTGCACCCTTTAGGGTTTACCACAGCTAATCATCTGTCTCCACCTCAGCCCATCTCTACCATCCTCCTCTGTCACATCATCCCTGTGATTCTCCTCCTTCACTACATCCTCGAATCTTCTCTAAAGTTTTCCTCCTCTTCTCCTGCCTTTCTGCTAAATCTTCAGCAGCCATTGTCTGGTATAGTCACTATCCATCCTTTGCACAAATTCAAACCATCTCAGTCTTGCCTCTGTTACTCACTTTGGTTTTGGTGGCAGCTGTTTTTACCTATTCATATGTTAATTGTTCTCAAAACAACTATAAAAAAAACAGAGTTGTAATTAAAATAATACATAGCTTTCAAACGTAACTCCTACACACCAAATGTTGCTGAGTGAGGCATAAATACATGAAGGTATAATGATGATTTGCAGAATCCTCTGGGTCATAACTACTTTAAACCATCTTTCTCATGAAAATGATGATGATGATGATGATGATGATGATGATGATGAACTGGAGAGGTGATTTGTCATACAATCATCTTGTGAATTACTGGATTCATTTGTGATCACTATCTATTCATTCAGGACAAATCTGATAAGCCAGATCTGAGACGGTAGAGCAGCCCTGTTATAATAATGACAATGACCCGGTTCACTACCAAGATCTGCTGATGGACTTATTGGTAATGTATGGGGTGATCTACGCACTATACTTACACTACTACTATTACCTCAAGGGACTGAACGACACTGCATTAATTCAAAGTACAGTGGTCTAAAAGCAGGTAAAGTGCAAGACTGGATGATGGTGGGGTTTGTTGAAATGTCTGATACTCACTGTTTTGAATGTAAATGTTAACATAGCAGGTACAGAAAAATAATATAAATTATTAAACAAAATTAAATTAAATTAAATATGTCTAGTTTAATGTAAGTTTGATGGGAATTAAAATGCAAGCGTGAAATATAACTAAAATATTGAAGTTCTGATGAGCTGCTAAGTTCTGATAAACCTTTGAGTTCATCAAAAAAATTAAGACATTGTTTGGGAGTGGGGTGTTACCGTGCATATAACTGAAAAGCTGGTTTTTGAAACATTTAATCAAAAAATAAAAAACACACCAGATGAGACATGCATCTGTAAAGTGAAGTTTCAAAAGAGGATTTATCTTATACCAGTATTTCTAAAAGGGAGAATCCACCCGTCTTACATTATCATATGTATTTGGATCACAAATTGGGTCTTTTAACCTCCAAGAAAATAGTGGTGGAATAATGGTCCCACCCATGTGTAAATGCGATATTTTGCTTACACATAATCCAGAAATGTTCATTTATTAACAATACAGTAACATTACAATATAAGTTTGGCACATTAAATTATCCCTGTAGAATCTATAAAGGTAACACCACTGAAACACTCCAAGTCCATTTTAGATAAACTGCCTCAATAATGGCCTGAATGAAATTATTCAACTTTGTGGATGAGAAACCTTGGCATCCAGCAGACTGTTAATATTAAGTGCCTCTCCCAGAGTGCAACTGTACTTGCAGTTCTGAATAACACTATAGCCCTCTCTCTGTCTCTCCACTGCACTGTTCAAAGGCCATATTCAGTGTTCCAAACACTTCTCTTGCCTAATACTAAATCATCACTGCGGGTGTGTCATGTTTTCAATTTAAAAATGCATGTGCTCCACCCACACTACCATCATTACACTCACACTCAGAGGAAGACAAAAATGCTCTTGGACTCATATAACTCACACACTTACAGACACACACATACTCCATAGCTATTACTGATGCTTAGAGTGGAAGCATCCTTTTCAGTAATAACCTTACATTTTGTTGAGGGACCATAATTTATAGGCCATACATAACTTGTCAGAAACCCAAATGAATACTTAGTGCTTCAGCCCAGTGCTTTATCATGTCACTGATAAACACAGGAATAATCTGATTCTGTAATAAGGTGCTAGTGTCCAGTGGATAGCACATGCACATTAAAGCACCCATATGTCCACATTCACTCAAAACTGCATGTACAGTAGACATTCAAGCACAACGCCTAACATATAAAACTACAGTCATGGTATGAGCTAGGAAGCAGGGAAAGACAGGTGGGTGTGTGCAGTATGTATAAGGACTTGTGGCGGACCTCAGTTATAAATAATCTTGTGACTCAGGATTTGAAAACTGGGGTTTGCCCAGGCCATGTTTGGTAAGAAAGGAGAACTGCTAACCAAAAATGGGGATTGTCAGATAGTAGAAAGATTAAATTGAGGAACTTATGAACGGATCAAAATATCTGCTGTGGAGAATGCAGAGCCTGAACACTCATGGGGAAGACACATGGGGGAGGGCACAGATGTCTGAGAGACTATGGCAGACCTGGGTGATGTTCCCCATTTTCAAAAATTGAATATGTTCCACATTGCTAAGCCTACCGTTCTTCCAGAGTGTTGGAAATTAGACCAACCTTACATTATGCAGGAATAGCGTTTTGTCCTGGCTGTGAAACAGTGAACAAGAATTTCACCCATGCAGAGATCACTCGAGTTTGACCACGTCGTCAACAGCTCTTTCACAGAACTGCAAAAAATGGGGTGTGCTTTGAAAATATGTGGTTCTGGATTTGCTGGTACAGCCAAAATGAGAGCTGTGTCTACATTCTTGGCACACAGTCAGGAATGTTTTTAGGAAGTATTGCACTCCTCTAGGCTTGACCCTTGTCTCCAATCATATTTGTAATATTCAAGGACAGAATCTTAAGGTGGGAAAAGTATGTCCTCTTTGGAAATCTCAGAATAGCATTCCTGTTTATTGAAGATGATGCGGTTTTGTTGGCTTCATTGGTGCTTGACCTTCAGCAAACAGTTGAATGGTTTGCAAGTGATTGTGAAATCCCTAGCATGAGACTTAGCACCTACAGTAGCTGGGGCATCTGGTTAGGATGTCTCCTGACTGCCTCCACTTGGAGTTTTTCTGAATACATAGGGAAGACCCAGGACCCAGGTTTATTTACCTTGTTTGGCTTTGGAATGACTTCACTGAGATCCCCTGGGAGAACTTAAATGTGTTGCTGTGGGGAAAGATGTCTGGAATACCTTGCTTAACCTGCTGCCATTGTGACCCAACTTTAGACACGTGGAAACTAATAAATGGATGGATAATACTATAACAATAATAAACTACTTCTATTTCTAAGTCTGTTTGAAAATTCTTCAGCTCTACAGTGTGATATAAAGTAACAACCTACAAGTATTAACTGATGTACCAGCTCTGCTGCAATGTCTTCTGCAAACCAGATTTAAAAAAAAAAAAAGTTTTTAATTAATGTGTATTTCTTAGCTCTCTAAAATTTCAATTTCAATTTTTATGAAGTGTTTCCATACAATTCAATTGGATGTTTTTTTCCCTCACAAAGCACATTCAATGTTTTAGAAAACACATTTATCCAAAATACTCCCCTTTAAGTTCAGTTCAAATTTGTAACCTTTGTGAGCTCATTTACTGAAACCGTTGCAGGCCTGATCGTTGCTCGGGCTTGTTGGGCCAGAAAACACACAAATGGCCGCTTCACTTGTTAAACAAGCAGAAAACAAAACGCACGTGCTCAGGTCTACTCACAAATCCTTTGGGCTAAGTGCGGGGGCAAGCTGAGAGGCAGGCTCGGTTTGTGACCATGCGGCCTCCACTCGGCAACGTGGTCGGAATTAGCGGCATACCCGGGCTGCTGAGTACACTGGGACAAACCCACGGAAATCCTATCCACAGCAGAAGGGCCCAGAGAATTCCTCTCGGTCCACTGTGCATTAGAAATTACTATTTAGTTCCATTGAGTAATCTGTAGCTTACATACTCGGCATACATAGCTATTACTGGCTCTAAAATACTAACATGCTAACTCGCGATTAACATCATACATTTTAAGTACTTCCACATTCCGTTTAAGCTCAATACTAACTCTACATTCAGTACTCACTCATCACAGGGTAAAACAGTCCATAACAGCAACGTAGACTCTGCATCCACGGCTATTGTTTTGACTATTCTCCCGTTAGCTCTGGTATACAACCTCCGTAAGGTGCAGCTGCTGACTCTCACTAGCTTAGTTGGTGTTTTTTCTTTCGCCTGGCTTAGATCCCCCCTTCCTTACATCTGATTGGACAATAGGTTTACATCCGCCAATGGGATGAAAGAAAATACAAGATTGACAACCCAAAATGAGCTTGTAAACAACTTGCAACAAATACAAAGTTTTTATTTTCTTGTTTCACATTAGATAACAAACCTTTGGTTTTCTTTTTGACTCCATGAACACTTAAATTATCATTGACTTCTATTTATTGTGATTTTAACCACGTTTTGAATGCATTTGAACTCTTTTTTTATTTTTAAACACATTTAAGAAATATTTACAATAAAGTCTTTGCATGACAATATTTATATCCTTTTAACCTGTAGGGTCTAAAATAGATATTTGAGACCAGGCTACATAACAATGCCTTCCGTAACTGAAGTGCGGTTGACTAAACTTTTATTCTTAAAAATATCAGGTAATCTAACAAGCTTTCAATTCAAACAGCTTATTGACAGTGTTAGAAACTGGCACTGTGAGTGGTCACTGCATAGTACCAGGTGGAGATTAACTTGCAGTGCGACTTTGTGGTGTGACAATGGCTTAAATGAGATGTTCAAAGCTTGGTGTTTTGTGTCAAGAAATCCAGCCTGTCTTTGAAAGATTATATAATTGCGTAAAAGTTATAAATATAATCTTTGTATTGATAAGTAAATATGAAGGAAACGGAATTAGTAAAAGGTATGAACAAACCTCCTAAAATAGATATTATAACCTATTTCTGATATTCAGAAAGTACCAGCAATGCAGACTTACTCAGGCTCATTATTTCTCAGATTAAAATGCCAACATTATACCGGTAAATCTATAACACATCAGTACCAGATAAGATAAATGGCATGGGTTTATATTGATATAGAAAAGAAAGACTATGGCTAGACAGACTGATGTATATTATTCAGAGATTTCTATTTTGCGCTATAGTTTGGTGCTCTAGGTTAAAGTTTAAATATATAAGCTTTAGGTAGCACTTACTGGAATCTTGCAGAGGAAATAGTTCATGTAAGTGCCTTGATGTATATAAGAATAAATATAAGAAAGAAATAAAGACATAGGTAAAGACAGGGAAGAGATGATGAAATTAGTTTAAGTAATGACGAAGTGAAAAAGGGTGCAAAGGACCTGGGAGAAAAAAACAGAAGGGTATATGTCTTAAAAAGATTAGATATAAGACCGGTGATAAGAATATCAATGGAGATGAAGCTAGGGAGGGGAGCTGAGGAAAGGTAAAATGCAACCACCTGGAAAACTTCTGACAAGTGGATGAAAGAATGAGGCAGAGAATAATGAGTAGGTGTAAGTGGAAAAGAAAAAGAAGAGTGGCTTTGGGAAGAGGTGTTTTGGTTATTTCTGTCTCAGCCTGTAATGGGATTTTTCACCTGAACCACTGAGACCAGGCCAGATGAGCACCTATTTCACATGATGGGATTTCACATTGCTACTACCTCCATTGGAGCAGGTTCTTTCTCCACTTGTTTGATTTTGGCTTTGATTAGAAAAAAATTCCCACAGTGGAGAAGTTAAATGGATGATTAGAGTAGAGTTCTGTGGAGAATAGGGAAACTGGAAGACACTGAGACACATAGGTCAAGGTAATATACGACTTTACCTTATCATGATCATTTATAAGTTGTACTTGGTGTTTTATGCAGTTGTGTTCTTGAGAGTGTGTTTAAAGCCAGGTGCAGTTAAACAGAGAAAAGACTCATAGCACATCGAGTCCTGTTTCTTAAAAAAAACAAAATAAAACAAAAAACTTTCTTATGTAACTATATAACTAAACTGAAATTTCAATTACTTCTCCAGTAAATCATATACTTCCCACAATAAGGTTTGCTTGTGTCTTTTCAGATCCCATTAATAGAACTAGTAAGCTAGGACTTGTTAGTTTGGTCAAGAGTTCTTGGCATTATATTTGAACAGTATCCTTAAGCACTGCTTTTCAACATGTGCAAAAAGTCTCAAGCCAGCCCTTGTTTCTTTTTATTTTGGTTCCAAGGAGCCAAACTGTTTAAATTTTTTATCTTTAGCAATAGTTTTCCTGGCTTTCTGAAGATCTTTCAAAGTTTTTCTTTGAATATTGGCTGCGTTTTCACTCATTTTCAGTCCAGTCCTTGTACCTGACCATTTTAAGAGAAATGTTGGTATCAGCATAGTTTGTAGTGTGCCCTTAATTGTTTTAGGAAAATGGACAAGTGGGGAACAAAAAAAGAAATGGCGGGTCTATTTTTTTTTTTAAGACAACAACTGAACAATATCTGAAAGTCATGTCGTTAAGAAATAGGAAAAGGAAAATCCAGCAAAGGCCTGACACATAATGTGTGGGACGCATCTGGCCCTTAAGTTGATCCATCTACTGATTGTCAAAGCCTCATCAGAAATGGCCTCAGTGGAAGGGTGGCTGACAAAAGCCATTCTCAAGGAGCGAAAGAGAGAGAAAAGACTGAGCTATACCATAAAACACAAGATCAAGAGAGATGAATATCAGTGAGTGTCTACAGTCATCTGTAACTTGGTGGAGATTTTCTTGTGGCTTGGGGCTGTACCTCTGCTGTTGGTGTTGGGGATCTTGTCAAAATTGATGGAAATATGAAAGCTGAAAATTACTGTTAGATTTTGGTCTATCATACAATTCCAGCTTGCTAGAATGGAATATTTTGCCATATATAGTATATTTTTATTTATGTCCACAGATGTTCTTTGAAACAACGCACCTATTTCTCATCTTCCAAGCAAAATATACTTATTTAAGAGACAGCTCAAGACTTTTGAACAGTATTTATTTTAAGCCAAACTGCAAATTCAAACGTAAACAAGAATTTGTGCAGTAAATTTCTGCATGAATCTAATCAAATAGTGAGCAAAAGTTAAAGCAAATAACTGGTGAAAATAAAAATGTACAGCGAGAAAAAAGCAAAAAAGCTCCCACAAAACATGAACAACAACAGATCAGTGATTTGAAAACAGACAGAGATAGACTTTGTTACTCTTTTAAAAGGGACTGTTCTTGATGTGGAATATTTCTGTGACATGCACAGCATACTCATATTATATTTTGCATTGCTGTTGCTGTTGTATCTTTGGCTCATGTACATGTTTCAGATCATCAAACAAATTTTGATTTAGTATTTCATCTTATTATTTTAAATTTAGGGTTAGGGTTAGGTTTTGTTTCGGTTTTGTTTTTATTCACAGTTTATTTTTGTTTACAATCAGTGTTTGATTAGACTTGGGTAACAAAATCTTTTATGATTTTTGTTTTTTGGATACTTGTCACACATGTTTCAGATCATCAAACAAATTTTAATATTAGAGAAAGATAAATATTAATGTTGAAAGGGGCAAATACTTTTCCATTGCACTGTATGAAATTTTGTTGTTAACCGAAAAGTGGCTGTAAACAAAATTAAATTGTTAATGAAAACAAAACTTAAAAGTACCAAAATAAAAAGACAATTATGGAAACTGGTTGAAGCATGCAGTACTTTTACAGTCTGCATGGTCACAACAGAGTGAAGGATATAGGGAACCCTCCACAGAACCTAGTGGACCATTCCAGCATTTTATACTGGGAATGGAATCCTAGTCTCCTGATCATTTGTGATCATAGCGGATTATGCCTTTGTTAGGTAGGCCTACTTCATTTGTCTTTCAAATCGCAATGTTTTGCTGGAGAGAAAATATACTTCCCTTGAAACCTAATTGAGAATGCAGTGTAGCTGTATGAGAACATAATTCTTAGGAGACAGGGTTTGCACATCAGTAAGGAATGCATGAAATTGTGAGTGTCAAGAGAGCACATTTCCCTGCAAACTAATATATCAATCCAAGCATCTAAATAGTAAGTGACTTTGTGAGTAATTTTTGCAGGTTACAAAACCACATTTTATAAACAAATCTGTCATTTCTGCTCTATCATAAGACAACCCCCCCCCTTTTCCATGTCTTTGTATCTTCTGCACGCAAACACAAGATAAATGCACACCAGACTTTAAGTCTCTCATTTTAAGCAATAACCTATCCCGCCATCTATATCTGCAATAAAAATCACTTCATGTTTTCTTAGTGCCTCGGCCAAACTTTAAGAGTATGAGTTGTCATTATATTAGATTACATCAGTATATTATGCCTAATTGAATTGCTTTGGTGACTGCTATAGAGTTTGCACCCTCCCTACTCTGATGTACTATATACTGTCTTTTCACCTTTCCAAGTCAGTCATGGAAATTAGGTGATACTACAAAAAGTATAATAATTCAAACATCATTATCATTATTAGAGGTAGTAGTATTTGTAAAGTATTTTTGAAGGCTTGTGATATTTGTCCAATTATATCTCATTGAGATTTTTAACATGGATAAATAAGGGATTATATTAATAATGAAAAGATTTTATTAAAGTACAACACCATGTAAAGACTGGAGTGTAGTGACGCTTGACTGCAATGGGTAAGCCAGTCCTGCATAACATTTCCCTACCTTTATCTGAGAGGAATGCCAAGTTGCATGCACCACTAGGGGATCAATTAAATCTCTTTTCTCCTCTTTACACCTACAGCCATTGGTCTGGAACCTGCATTCTAATACCCCCACCCCACCCAATTAAGACCATCTTCAAATGGATGCTTTAACCCCTCTAGCGAGGGTAAAGCTGTAGTGTCTTTCCTGAACCTCTGCGTCATCTTCCATGCTGGTAACTCCTGCCACTTGAGAGAGAGTCACAGTACAAAGAAAAGATGAAAATGCAATGGGGCTGGAAATGTTTTGGTATGTAGATTGTGTTTCAGTAATGTTACAGGAAACTGAAACTGAACTAGATAGTCTTTGTAAAGTTGCTACCCATGTTCAACTAAATTTTAAAGTTTTAGTTGACTTTCCCATCATTGGCAGATGGAACGAAGCAACTGTATTAACACTACATTCTTTCAGCTACGGCGGCACAGTAGTTAATTTGTATTTTATTTTTTTATTGTTTTTTTTGTTTTTGAGTTTGGAATTCTAAGTCATGAAACATCTATAATTACTTCATTAAGTCCCATTTTCTGCTCATATTCTTGTGAAAAAAAGAATTTCTCAGCCTAAATGAAGCTTTGCAGTCAGCTTGTCTAAGACCATGCTAATTTAACATAGCAAGACAGGTAGAGATAGGACAGACTTTCGTATTTGCAACTTTAAGTGCCACTATTGAAATTTAGAAAATTAAATGAAAATTTGAATATTCATTTCTGATCAATGATACCGGTAGTTGGGAACGTACTGAAAGATAGCAAAGACAGCACTTGGGATGTGCAGTTACAAAAGAAATATATATACTTAGTAGTATGTCACTGAGATTTGAATTAAGAAGAATGATTTATTATGATTTAAAGGGACATTATTTCCAGTGTGTATTGATCGCATTATGCTTATACTTAATTTCTTTTACCTTAAAACCCTAAAAAAGTAATTTCATAATCATTACAGTAATTAATAATTAAAAAATAAAGCACTAAATAATACTTACTGATGCTGCATATACTCAATGCGATAGATCTTACATTAGATCTAAAACCTCATAAAGCTGATTATATGAGGAGCAATAAAATATATTGTCACATTGTAGGATAAAAGGGAGAAATGGTTATTAAGAACTGAAATGTGAAAACAGGTGTAATCTTAGCTTTGAAATCCATCCTACAAAGTGCAGTTCATATTTGTCTTTCTCTCACCACTGTGAGTGTCAGAGAAAACTCCAAGGCAAATTCTCAAAGGGCCATGTAAATTACTTGTGCGGTCGATGTGTGCAATGGGCCATTCACATATAAGATTTATACCTTTGGTGGTCTTAATTATGTCTACCTTTTATTTGCTCTGTAAAGCAAGAAGCACAGAAGCTTGTAACAAGCCTACCTTTCCTATTATAAATCTGCAGGATGGGATTGGTGGGTTTAGACTTATCGCCAATAGCCCTCTCTATCATTTGCTGTTCTTTTCCTATTATTACTCATGTCTTCTAACTCGGTTTTTTTTTCATTCTCTAATCCTTTTTTCCTTCTTCCATTTTCTTGTCTCTATGCAGCCTCTTAGTCATCACATCCTTGTGGTTATCTTTGATTTCACCCTAATTCCCTCATGTGAACTTATATTGATTAAATAATAAAACATATTCAGCTGGAAATATGTTAGCTGATTGGTTATATTTCGTAGAAGCCAACATGATTGTTTGATCTTAGTAAACTCCTGCCTGAACAACTGAAGGAGCTACATTTTATTTTAATTGCAGTTCTTCAACACTGATTTAAGGACAATATAAACAACTATATCTTTAAGACATTATGATAAAGTTGTATTGCCACGCCCTCACATGTCCTCATATCTTCTTCTCCTTTCTTCCATCAGCATCCATCCATTATCTCAGAAGAAAGCACATAAAGCTGAACTTGGCATTCTTAAAAAGAAAAGGTCACTAAAAGCTTGTTCAAAGTGACTTATAACTCAACTCACAATAACCCATCACTCTCACTGATATGTGGGTTTTGACATTTACATTTTTAACATTAATTCCCCTAGACCTTAGCAATGTTTCTGATAGACTGAAAAAAGAAGTAAAACAGTCATCTTTGCCATGGTATGGTTCATATTTACTGGTACCAGAACGAAGAAACACGATTCTTGTTTTGAGTAAGTATGCAGAATTGGTTACCCTGTTACCACAATTTCTGGTTAAGGAAGGCCCTCAATATCTGCCTATCAATCAGCATCTGTTGGTAACAGAGATGGGCAGTAACTGTAATCCGATTACTTTTTTCAAGTAACTAGTAAAGTAAGAGATTACTATTGCACGAAAAGTAATTGGATTACGGTTACTTTCCCATAAGCACGCTGCGTTACTGTGTTACTAAACCATGATTTTGTTTGCGAGAGTGTCTCATGACAATGACGAAAGTGCATGCGACATTCGTGGTAACAGACATGTGCAGATCAACAATTGATAATATATAGAATGCCGGAGAGAGTACGACCGTGCAGTACTGACCTTACTTTGAGTTTCATTCTGTAAAAAGTGACAAAAACATTAGCGTCTGCTGTACACTGCATGGGAAGAAAACTTCTTTCTACAGCGAGAAAAACCCCCAAACTTCTGAGCAAATACCCAGCAGGCTACCACGTGAATGTGAAATTCACAGAGAAACCCCCAGATCACTCCACTGACATGACTGCTGCGGCACACCTGCACCAGGGCAAACGTCCACCCGCCCCACTCCTCCTAAACAGAGTGAGTGTAAATACAAAACATTATTTTATTTTAAATGCTGGAACATGCAGAAAATAGGTTTAAAGATAAACAAATTTCTTCAAGGCAAAGACTGTTGCATATAATTTAAGTTTTGCTTGATGCAATGCGCATAAAGTTAAAACATTAAAACTAATAAAACCAGTTTTTCATTTGATTATATTTTATATGATGGATTATGCAGAAAAGGTAGAATTGTGCTGAAAGATCTATTGCTTTATTACCTAAAAAGTAACTAAGTAACTACTTTTGAAAATAAGTAATCAGTAAAGTAACAGGATTACTTTTTTGGAGAAGTAATCAATAATTAGTTACTGATTACCTTTTTCAAGTAACTTGACCAGCACTGGTTGGTAATAGTGTGGCCATTTGGAATGTTGTCATTGCCCTTACCTAAACAGACAACCGTGTTGGGGTTGCCTGTCCCACTACAGGATTCAGAACATGCTGGGCCTCACATTGGGTTAGTAGGTTAAAGTGAAAGTTGGTGAGAGTTAAGTGCCATGGCAGTATGAGCTCCTTCAAGGAGGCTGTGGATCAAAGAAGGAGAGCTTCAATCAACCATGACTAGGTCACTCGGGTGAGGACATAAACACTAAATGATTGCAAGAAGCATCATTTATGAAATTCCGTGCATCCTGGTACTGTATGTTAAAAAAATTAAAGGTTATTGAAAACTCAGTGGACAGAATAATCTTACCTCAAAGTCTTCTGTGGCATAGAAGCAAAAAAAATGTTTTTGGTTGTTACTCTTTACACTAAAAAAGATTTTCCAATATTAAGCTTCAAATCTAGTTGAAGTTTTTAGTATCTACTTTAAATTTGATCGCTTATAAATATATTACTTATTTAATGTATTTAACCTTGAATATCTTTGTGTCATTTACAAGAAAAAAAAAGAGAAAAAACCCATAAATGACCTATAACTGTAATTTAATGCTAACATATTTTCTGCTTGTTTTCTGACTACTGCCCCCTTAGCAAAATTGGTATGGCCCGGATCTGGCCGACACAATGTGTTTACACATGGCCCACATACCGCAAAGAATGACGGCCCTTTGGTGGCCCAGACCTGGTTTGCCAGAGGTGGCCCACACATGGGCCAGCACAAGGCCAGTTATATACACACTGGTGGTCCTGTGCTTGCCCATGTGTGGATTACCTCTGGCAAACCTGATCTGAGCCACCAAACGGCCATCATTCTTTGCGGTATGTGGGCCATCTGTAAGTGGTGTGGAGCCACGGGCCAGTTGTAGACACACTGCAGGCCCTGTGCTGGCCCAGAACAGTTTCAGCTCTGGCCCCAGATGTCAGCCTAATGTGTACCATGCAAAACAGTGCAAAAGTAACATGACAAAACTCTGTTCAGACAGTGAATGGACTGATTCTTATATAGTGCTTTTCTAGTCTCCCAGATTACTCAAAGTGCTCTATGCAACACGCCACATTCACCCAATCACACACACTTTCTCTTAAATGAGTGCTTCCTAACTACATTGATAAACATTCACACTCTTGACATGCAAATTGGAGGAACCAGGGACCGAACCACTAACCTTCCGATCAGTAGGTGACCTGCTCTACCGCCTGAGCTACAGCCATGCACTGGCAACGATGACTAAACCGTTACTAGGTTTTGGATAAAGTGTACACTCACAAACCTGTCAAACCTGCATTTGAAACATTGGCTACCATAGCAGTTGTAACAGTCACTATGGTGTGGTGTCCCTTTAAGACACCCAAGTCGAGGGTTGATGGTGTCATCAGTTTGTGCCACTGCTCTCTCTCTCTCTGTGATTATGTGGACATGTGCTTGCACGCTTGTGCTTAACGAGGGACGGATTTATGTTTTTTTCCTCCAGACCTTTTTTTTTTTTTTTGCAACGCTTGGGTTGTATGAACGCTGGGTGTTATGTTGTTGAGCCGCAGCCGTTCAGCCGAGCTTTTATATGGTTGTTGAAGAAGGCGTATTAAAGAACCACCGTGGATTACCGATACCAGCGTGGGTGTGTGTTCTTCCGACTAGCCTGCTAGGTGTTTTGCCGCCTCCTCTCAACCACGCAACATAACCCAACGTTACACAGTATAGTATTGTAACATGGCATTTGGGTCTTCTAACTAAAATAGGAAAATAGGAACATAAATAGTGCCATCATTGTCAGACCTGGCCCACATCTGGTTGACATACACTCTGCCATGACACCAGTCAGTCAGAAGTGCCAGCTCGATGCCAGATCCGGGCTAGACCTGTTTTCTATGAGCCTGGGCCACATAACCCAAACCACAATCAAGCCAGATATGGCATGCCATCGCATAAATAGTGCCATCATTGCCAGACCCGGCCCATATCTGGTTGACATACACTCTGCCATGACACCGGTCAGTCAGAAGTGCCAGCTTGGTGCCAGATCTGGGCCAGACCTGTTTTCTATGGGCCTGGGCTACATAAACCAAACCACAATCGAGCCAGATATGGCATGCCATCACATAGACAGTGCCATCTATGCCAGGCCTGGCCCATATCTGGATGACATACGTCTTATCATGCCAGAAGTCAGCCAGCAGTGCCGGCTTGATACCAGATCCGGGCCAGACCTGCTTGCTATGTGGGTGACTGATTAAAATCGGTTTAACTGATACAAAAAAATAAATCATTTTATGACCTTACAAAACAACCAGAGTAATGCTTAACCATGAAAATAACTTACATTGACTCATAAGGCCAAGAATCATTTGTAGTTTGCCAGTATCTCTCTCTTCATAATGCCTTAATGGTTGCTGACACTATCAGTTCACCTCCAAGCATACATTACAGCTTTTAAATATATCTTATTACTTTTTTAAAACCTAATTTGCAGCAATAAATGCCACAGTATATGCCGAAGCATGAATGATGAGAGTTAACCTCTTACCCCGGCCATAAAAGTGTTTAAGCAAATTGGCTGCTAATAGTGTAAACTCAGGACTGACGTGTTAATATTCTGTAAAGCCACAGTCCCCCTTTTTGGTAAAGTGGCTATGCATTCAGTCCTGTCCTCTTTGCTGAAGATCCCCTGTCTCCCTTTGCTATTCTGTAAAAAGTGGCTCATTACCACAGAGTTACGCTAACAATGGTTGCAAGAGAAATGTTGTCATCTGTGTTTTCCTGAGTAATTACCAAAACACAAAGGCTCCAATTTTCACAAAATCATTTCGGAGAGCTCTTCACATGAATGAGCACATGAATAAAAATGAAGTTGTCTTCATGAGTGACCTCTGCCAGAAGAAAAGAGAGAGAGAGAACAAGAGGATGAGGAAGGTAAAGGTTGGAGTGGTGGCAGTGTGTGTGTGTGTGTGCGTGTGTGTGTGTGTGTGTAGGGGGTTGATGGAGAAATGAAAAAAAAAGATGGAGTTAAAGCTGAGGTTTTAACATAGTTCATAAAGGGTCAGGACATAATTACTTACAGAAATGCCTGCTCAATGGGTGGGCAGAGAAATGCATTTAGCAGTGCTTAAAATTTTAATTTAGCTATGAAAGGCCACTTTTCCTTTTTTTCTCTCTCAGCTCTCCCATCTCTCTTTTTTCTCTCTCATTTGCTGTTACTACACATTAACAACCTTCATTCTGATCAAAATACAAAAGCACTGAAATTCCCATTAGGCCCTTTTTTTCTTTTAACAGAGTGTTTTTTTCATGGAGAAGAGCTCATCAAAAGAGAAAGCATTTCTCTGGTTTTATCTTTATGTTAATCAAATCGTCTCTTTCTGTATTTTATTCGCTGGTTATTCTTTGATTAAACATTGTCCCCTATCAAATTCACTAAGCTGTTTACAGCAGCTTGTGATTTCTACTCTTTAACAGCTCAAATACAAAGAGGCAACATGATTTAATGGCCACAGGCTTGTTATGAGGAATATGTGAAAAGCATTAGTAAGAGGAAAGAACTATTTAAGAAGAAAGTTGAAGAGAAGAGGCAATCCTGAAAGAAAAGAGAGAAATAAAAGACTAAAAATATCAATTAGTGTGAGTGCTTGTGTTGGAGATGAGGGTTATTTATTTGTGTTCCTTTCACCTGACAAGAGGAGAAAAAAACTCACAAATAGTTTTTGATGTAATTTTAAAAGTGTCAAATGCCATTTTACCAAACCCGCTGGGGGTTTTCAGTTATGTAAACATGAATGATGTCCTTTCAAAGCAATGCACCAAGTTATAGCATCAGTAAGATGGGGTTGTCACTTGCCGCTCATCATTTTTTAAGATTGTGAAACTGTTGTGAAAGAATGTATTTTAAGCCACACCACACTCTTTTCCTAACCTAAACAGGATCTATACCCTAAAGCTAATCAAGTACCTTTTGACACCTATGTGTAACAAAACAATTTTACTTTTAACTAAAAATGCACATAAAACACTAAATTAAAAAGGAACAAATCAGTGAGTCACTCCAAAATAAGCAAAACTAATATGTAAAAGTCTGAGCAGAATCGAAACCTGCAGACTTTGATGATCTCTAAAATAGGACCACAGCCATTGCTTCAAAGTGCCAATACCAAAAGTCACTTTGTTATAATAGTGAGATGCAGGTGGCATCTAACAAAATTGCAACATGCAAACAGCTGGGATGGGAACATGCTGCACAGACATACAGTGGGGGAAATAATTATTTAATCCCTGCTGAATTTCTACATTTGCTCACTTACACAGAAATGAGCAGTCTTGGATTTTCATGGCAGTTTTCAGAAAATAAATGAAAAATAAAGAAAACCAAAAACGCATTACATAAAAAGTATACATTTTCATCCTTTTAAGTAAAATAAGTATTTGATCTCCAAGCAAAACATGATTTAGTAACTGGTAGAGAAACCTTGGTGGCAAAAGGTATTTCTTGTAGTTGGTCACATTTTGGATTCATGTCAGGAGGGATTTTATTGGACTCCTCTATCCAGAAACGCTCTATATTCTTTAGCTTTCATGGTTGCCATTTGGCAACTTGAAGCTTTAGCTCCCTCCACAGATTTTATATAGGTTTGAGGTCTTGAGATTGGCTGGGCCACTCCATGACCCTAATGTGCATCTTCTTTAGCCCCTTCTTTGTTGCCTTCCTGGTATGTCTTGGGTCACTACCAAACTGGAAAACCCATTCACAACCTATCATCATTGTTCTGGCTGAGGGAAGAAAGTATTTTTCAAGATTTTATGATACATGGACCTGTTCAGTGTCCCCTCAATCCAATGAAGTCGCCCTGTACACTCAACAGAAAATCTGCCTCAAAGCATAATGTTTCCACCTATGTGTTTGACTGAGGGGATGGTGGTCTTTGGGTCTCAGCATTTCTTTTCCTCCATACATGATGGGTCGAGCTGATGCCAAAGTCCTTAATTTTGGTTTCATCTGACCACAGCACTTCCTCCCAAGCTCCCAGGAAATAATGTGACCTTCTGGTGTTTCAAGTTAAACTGAATCACTAACAAATCACTAACAACACTGATTATGCTTTGCTTTCAACAACATACAGACTTTTGAAGCTTGACCTTGGTTAATCTCAAAAAACAGATTTGGATTTTTAACACCAGCCTTAAAAAAAGCACCCTGGCACTCAGCAGTAACTATGATTTTGAAATTGTGAGGTGCCTCAACAGTATCTAATCAGGTAACAGAACCTGAAACAGTGCCTCACTGTACCCAACTCACTAACCACACTCTGAATGCAATTTCATTGTACCATGTGAGTGACACTCAAGGCAGTTTAAGTCTTCTATGAGCACTGCTGAAGATTGGAAGGAAAAGATTACTTTTTTTATGATAATGTAACTAGTTGTAAGCATCAGGGAAATAGTTCATTTGAGGGTTGAGGGGTCTTGTGTAATGACTGTTCATGCTAACCAATAGTTTACTAATAAGTAAGCACACTGGAAGCCACACGGTTTAATTCAGGTGGCAAGGTTACCCAGTCTGTCCCAGTACAATGTCAACACACACACAGATTGATGATTGTGAACTCTCAAAAAGACAAGGAGAGTGAGATTGCAGAGAAATGTGTTGTTTTAAAGCTCCCTCTTTACACTCTGTCTATACGTATATACTATATACTTGTTTTTATTCTGATCATGTGTCATGTCAGAAACCTCAAATAATCTCAAATTGGTTTCATTAACATTATTCACTTCATTTGAGTTCACTGCACACAAATGGCCTCCACAGACACGAGCTCTCTGTGGAATAGAGCACCTTTGGGATTTGTTGGAATAGTAGATTTGCATCATGAATGTGTGGCGGACAAATCTGCAGCAACTGTCCAATATGGACCAAAATCTCTAATGAATGTTTCCATCATCTAGTTGAATCTATGCAATGATGAAATAAGTATTAGTAAGATGTACTGTATATGTATAGTTTTTGGCCACTGTACTCTATGTCTATCCTTTCTGTTTCTAAGGAGACAGGAGGATACATAACTTCTTAATTTTGAAGTCACTGCTTTTGAAAAGTTTATCAACTATGAACTCTACCTGTAGATTTATCCAGTACTGGTTGATTTTACAGAATTATTTTCTGTAATTTAATACAGTCAGTTAAATTTATTGTAGAATTAAAGCTGGTTAGACTGAAAATATTATGCTTAATTAGATGTTGCTTCCTGTGCTGATTCATTTAAATGTGTTTATGATTTATGATGATATTAAGCTTGGCATTCAGATAATTACTTTAATTAAGTTTACAGCATCCAGACTGATTTTTTTTCTTTTGCATTTCAGACAATCACTGCTTGAGCTTTATTTGGATTTCAAAACTTAACATTTTTTTCTGCTTAGAAAGGTAGTCTACTTCCTGGAGACGGCATCACTATTGGTTGGCTACAAAAGCATTGAAACACAGGCATGCAATGAACACATGCAGGTATGCTTTAAAATATAATTCAAACATGCTTTGATATGGTAACGGGATCTGTGTGTGTCACGCGCCAACTAGGACACCTCTCCTCTGGCCATGCTGAAAGGAGCTGGCACCAGGGCGCACATGCACGCACCTGCGTCACCACGCAGCACATACGCACATGAACACACACAGACTCAGATCACATAGGCAGGAGATTAAAACGCAACATATTCAGTTAAAGCAAGTTTTGGTGAAATTCAGTATAACACATATGCTACACATGCAAAATACACTAGTAACCTACACCTTTTAGTGTATCTTTAATATTGTGTGCCTGTGTCATCAGACTGTAACAAGAGAACCCCCCCCACCACCACCACCACCACACACACACACACAGAGTTCTCCAGGGCTGCAGTGTCTGGCGGGTGTCCAGTGAATGCTGAAGTGGTTCTGCTCTAGAGAACGGCAGGCCTTGTCTACAGCCCATCAATCAAGCACTGCCTGCTGCCCCTCCTCCTCTCCCTTCCTCCACTACCCCTCTTTCCCTTCGCTCCATGTCTCCCTCTTCCTTCTTTCACCTCTTCGATTTGTCTGATAAATCCACTACTCTATAAACCATTTCTCATGTGCTACCTCACCTTTGTTAATCACCCCTCTCTTTTCTCTTTGAATGTTAAACTCCCATATCTCTACCAATCTACCCTCCCCCTCTGCATATTTACATGGTTCTGTACTTGAAGCTATCCAGCCAGCTCTATCCCTGCACTTTTACTTCCTATTTCTTTCTTACCACACAACCTTACACATCCCATCACTTGCGCTTTCTCCCTCACTCTCCACCACCCTGTCTTTTTTGCTTCCCTTTGTCTCTTGTGCCTGCCCTCCTGATTGATGCAAGCAGACGGCCTCTATCAGTGTTTTATACATAATCCAAATAAGATATGCTTGAGACTGCATTTCTGAAAAGTCCTAGCCAGCCCCTGACACGATGTGCTGACAGAGGATTCACAATATGTGAGCACACAGAAACACCCACACACTCACACACACACACTTGTAGATGTATATGCACATGCACAAGAGTAAACACTACCACATTCATTGAGACCCACAATGACGCAGGGGCATCATCAAAGGATTATTCCAAAAAGTTGTGGCAGGAAAGACAAAACACTGTGTGGTTCTGTGAAGGAATATATTGATGAGCATGTGTCACCATGTTTTAGGTGTGTATTTATGATAGGCTGAGAAAGACTTTGTGCATTTAAATGGCTGTGTTAAGTAATGCTGACCTATCGTTCTTTTCTTGATGCTCCATCCACACTGTGGCAGCAATTCAGCATGCATGTAAAGCTTTATGGGAACCATAAGAAATGCAATAATCCAATCTGTTCCTTACTGCCAGGTACTAATCAAAGGATTTCAATCACTATAATTCATGCTAACTAATCTGTTTACCCCCTATTTTCACTAGGGTCCCCAGGAATTTCTTCACATCAATACACAAATTACTGCACTATTATAACTGTTACTCTTTTTGAACTATGTCCAATGCTTCGCTGATGTAAGATCCCTTCCAACTTAACTTAACCAGGTAGAATAAAAAACAAAGTAAATCAGCAAGTAAAGAACAAAAAAATACAAAAAAATAAAACAAAACAAATAACATCTGTTGAACAAACATGTGATCTATGCCATGACCCCTCCAACCTCCTAAAATGGAATTTTTTGCAGCTAAACCTTCAGTCTAACTCATCCCAAACTATCTCTGTAGGATTTAGGTCAGGTGATTGTGGAAGCCAAAGCCCCTAATCCAGCACTTCATTGTGCTCATCTTGGTTGAATAGCTCTTACAGAGCTTGAAGGTGTTTTTTGGCTCACTGTCCTTGCGAAAAACAAATGACAATACCACTAAATGCTTACCAGATGGGAATGTGTATTGCTGCAGAATGTGTAACCATGCTGGATAGGTGTAGCCCTGAAATCTGAAAAAAATAAAATAAAAATCACACAACACTTTCATAAGCAGCCAGATGGAAATGTCTCTATGTATTAGGTGGTCAATGGTAAGGCAGAATGGGGATTGTGTTGGACATTTCAAAAACAGAAGTCATTAAAATGCTTAATCTTTTGAATTACAATACAATAAAGCTCTTTTCCGACATACACCCATTTATTCTAAGTCAAATTTATGTAGCAACACAGTACATTCTAAACTGAAAGTTGTCAGATGAAGGCAACAGGATGGCACCACATAATGGTAGATCACTTTGGACCAACAAATGATGAGCTTTTATTGATATTTTTTGGACAGGGAAGTTTAAAAACATCCTAAGGCTATCCTAGAGCTTGAGGAGTTAATACTACATGGGAGACATAAATGTATAGGGACTTTTGCTTCTCGTCGTCTCAGAAAGTTATTTTCCAAGCTCAACTCACCTTCTATTAAAGTATTAAATCCTGAAAAACTGAGAGCAACACAATAATGGCAATTACTCTGCTTAACAGTAAATAGATATAATCTTTAGATGAGCAGATCACACATGTCAAACATGAGACTGCCATTAAGGAACACAAATTCATGACATATTCAGCATTTTGGGGTGGCTGTAGCTCAGGAGGTAGAGGAGGTTATTAATTGGAAGGTTGGTGGTTTGATCCCTGGCTGTTCCCAGCCTCCATGCCAAATATCCTTGGGCAAGATACTGACGCAAAGTTGTTCTCCGATGCATCCATTGGAGTATGAATTGGTGTTAATGTTAGACTGAAAGCATTTACTTAGAAAAAAGTGCTTGTGTGAATGTGCAGGTGTGTGTGAAGACTACTGTGAGAGACACCTTTGACAGAATGAAAAAGAAATTATGGTGTTTAGCATTTTGATGAATCCAGCAATTTTAGTATTTATGTCTGAAAAGGGCTTCACATTCAATATTACTATAAAACATTCCTTTTCATTGAAATGCAGCATTGCACACAGTTGTCTCTTTTAATTGGAAATACAAATTTAAAAGAGGCAATTTTCAAATTAGCCTAACCATCATACTTGTGAAATAAAAGACACAATGTCTACATTATACCAAAGATTCCCTTTCAAAGCCTCAGCTTCAAACAAAATTAACTAAACGCTTGTCTTATGTGAAAGATTTTTAGAGTCCACTGCTGACTGATGAAGCACTGATAAGGCCTTGTTAGTGGTAGAGGGGACTACTTAATTTAACAGACTAGTGACCACAATCTTCCTCAGTGTTCATGCAATTCATAGCAGGCAGTTCATGGATTTCATTCTGTTTATTCAAATGTTTAACACTTTATAGTGATTATTTGAATGTTCAAACTGGAAGCTTGCATGGAATTGTTTTAGGAACAATTTTAACTAAAAATGGTTTCACAACACAGTTGAATTCTTTTCAATGCTTTTATATTGCACAACAGTAATTACAAGGAAAAGAAGCACACCTACTTTAGGTTTAAATTACAGCTACTTTTACTGATTATGTTTTCACTAGAATCCTCACACGAGCAGGTTGAGTGCTGTAACTAAGGTTTGGTGAAGAATATCAGGTAGAGTAATACAGTAGTACAATTTATATTGAATAGCTCTCTGTTTATACAGTGGATGAAATAATTATCTGATCCTCTACTGAATTTGCTGTCTTATAAAGTTTATAGTTTTCATGGTAGTTTCATTTTAATGGTGAGAGACAGAATATCAATCAAAAACCAAGAAAAACAAATTAAACCAATTTGCATCCCCAAGCACAAAATAACTCAATACTTGGTACAGAATCCTTGCTGGCAACCAGAGAGACAGGGGTAAGCTGTTTCTTGTAGCTGGTCAGCAGGTTTACATACATCTCATAAAGGATTTTAGCCCACTCCCCTTTACAAAAACTTTGAATCCTTTAGTGTTCTTGGCTGCCGCTTGGCAACTTGAAGCGTCAGCTTTTCTATAGGATTGGAATCTAAAGACCGGCTACGTTTTGGGTTATCATGCTGGACGACCATGACCTTCATTGTTATGACTGAAAGAAGTTGTTATCATTTTAAAAATTGTGTAAGTCCATGACTCTTTCTGAGATAGGCTTATTCACTGAATCACTGGATCACTGAATTGGAGACTCGGCAGGCTCCTGTAGCTGGTACAGCCAACGGTAGCGTAGGCCTCGCTAGCCTTTTTTCCCCAGCAGACTGTCCTGAGCAACCAGCGCATATTGGGAATGTCATAGGCACCGATCGGTTTTCTATCGCCCATTTGCTGGGAGTAAGGGCGCCCTCCGTTTTGAGGTGTGCCTGCTGCTTGCGGCACAGGGAGGAGAGGGCGGGGCGTGGGGATTCTCTGGCTGGCTGGAGCAGCATCTAATAACCAACTCGCAAAATAAAACAAAATAAAAACAAAACAACAAACACGAAAACACCGGACATTATGATACAGACTTATAATTTGCACCGATGTTTTTTCGAAATTCTATACACGAAAACTGAGCGCGAGAGCCCTCGGTGCGCCTGCTGCGCTGCTGAAGTCAAAGTAAACTTTATTGTCATCTCCGCTACATACAGTCCAGTATATAGAGGCGAGGCGACGAGGCTCCAGTTACAGCAGTGCAAATAAATGAACAATAAATATAGTAGAGTAAGAAAATAAATATACGCTTTAGGACTCGGGGTAAAGGGATCAATAACAATTTAAAATTTATAATTTACAGTTTGATGATTTAAAGTCTCACACATAACCCGTCAAAAGGGGAGGGAGACCTGCTGCTTCCAAATAGAGCACATTTCAATCATAATGTTGTAAATCCAAGCCCATTATGTATTCATGATTTGAATCCTGGGTTGTGTGAAATCCCAGAAATACACCCTAGACAAAGTTAATCTGTGAACTAAGGTGTAGGTCTATTAGGTTATGTTGTGGTGATCCTCTGGTTGAGGGATGGGTGTTCATACTGGAGTGCAAAATTAAAACCAATGGAAGATGGACAAGAAAAGTTCAAAGCCATCAGGTGCTCAGTTTAGAAAAAAGAGAAAAGAAGAGGAGGAGAAACGAGCAAATGATACAGGTAAGCAGATGTGTCATTGGATAATGGCAGGTCATCCTGAAACAATCAGAATCAGAATACTTTATTAATCCCTAAGGAAATAATGTGGGTTACAGTTGCCCCAAGAAGAAATGGTAAAAATAGTAACAGTAACAGACTAAACTCCAAACAATACATTATGTTACAGATTTTAATATTAATTAGTCAGTGTCAACTGTTGATTTGTCCTGTTCTCATTGTATGACGAATTATGATGGCTGTTTGGTAGCCGTTCGCATACTATGCATACTCTCTCTCTCTCTTCATATGTGTGTGTGGACAACAGTTTTATGTTAATGTACAATCCTTAACATGTTTAAGGGGGGGGGGCGCCAGAGGGAGTGTTCGCCCAGGGCGCCAAACAGGCTAGGACCGCCACTGTTCACCCTGGTTCTTTTGATTCCTCGGGCATCCAGAGACGGCACCGGAACTCAGTAGTAATTTCACAAAACCTTCATTCATCTTTATTCATCTTCATTTAAGCATGCACCTTCTGGAAGGGGAGACTTGCCAGGCCGGTGTCCCTCTGCAAAATCTTCACCTCTTTGTTTGTTACAGTCAGCTTTATAGAAGCGACCCCATCATAAAACCCCCATGGTGTGCTGCAAACTCTGTGTGTCTGTGTGTATGCACGAGCACGTGAGTGCCTGTGTGTGCGCATACCCGTATGTCTATGTGAGTGCACGTGAGTGACTGTGTGCGCGTACCTGTGTGTATGTCTGTGCACGTGAGTGAGTGTGCATGTAGGTGTGGGTGCGTCGTAACAGTCAAAGCACTGTTTGTGTGTGTATACGTGACTTCCTGGGGGTCATAAAAGTAATCTCCTCACCCAAGCTAAACCAAATTCCTCTACACAACATAGAAAACAGAGTTAACATATTACAAACACTGAGACCCCCACTCTGCATCCACTGAGCCATTGGCCTCTTGTTGTCTTACATTTACAGATAAGGTGGAGAGTCTCCTGCAAGCCTACTTCTAAGTTATGGCAATCATGAGTTTTTATTAAAGGTACAAGCATCAGCATCAGCAACCCCCAACTGTAGCTTCCTGTCTCCTTTTATGACAGCAGACCCCCAGTGTCAATAAATTCCTTTCCCTCTAAACAATTACACACACTCTCAAGCCCACAGCTAAGCCAAACTGAAACACAGACCAATCCTTCCTTATTACTGTGATCTAAACAAATTTAACACATTACATTCTAATAATTATTTTCTTGTACTCACACTAGAAAGAGAGAGCATATTTCTCCTGTATTGGCTTCCCTTCATTGGCTTCCTGTTAAATCCAGAATTGAATTCAAAATCCTGCTCCTCACATACAAGGTCTTAAATAACCAGGCCCCATCTTATCTTAATGACCTTGTAGTACCATATCACTCTATTAGAGCACTTCGCTCTCACACTGCAGGCTTACTTGTTGTTCCTAGAGTATTTAAAAGTAGAATGGGAGGGAGAGCCTTCAGTTTTCAGGCCCCTCTTCTGTAGAACCAGCTTCCAGTTTGGATTCAGGAGACAGACACTATCGCTACTTTTAAGATTAGGCTTAAAATTTTCCTTTTTGCTAAAGCATATATTCAGGGTTGGATCAGGTGACCCTGAATCCTCCCTTAGTTAGGCTGCAATAGGTGTAGGCTGCTGGGGGATTCCCATGATGCATGGAGTATTTCTTCTTCAGTTACCTTTCTCACTCACCATGTGTTATTAATCTCTGCCTCTATTGCACAGCATGTCTTTTATCCTGTCTTCTTCCTCTCAAGCCAACCAGTCGCTGCAGAGGTTCTTCCTGTTAAAAGGGAGTTTTTCGTTCCCACTCTCGCCAAAGTGCTTACTCATAGGGGGTCATATGATTGTTGAGTTTTTCTCTGTAGGTATTATTGTAGGGTTTACATTACAATATAAAGTGCCGTGAGGCGACTGTTGTGATTTGGGGCTGTATAAATAAAATTGAAAAACAAAAACAAAACGGAAACAACAACAACAAAAAAGATGTTTACCTATAACCACCAAGCACATTGTTTTGACCCCATAGATATTAATATAAAATAGTTTCTGCATCACTCTGGACTGCCTAGCAACACAATTGTTTATGCACATTTTCATGCAAAACATAAGGCAGAGCTGTTTAGATGTGATAGATTATTAAATATACAGGGAACTGTAGTTAGATAACAGATGAATAATTACTGCCGATGCTGAGAACAAGATTTTGAGCCAGAGCAGAGTGGGGGAGTGTGTGACCGAATGTGTGGTGAAGAGGAACGGTTGCTGACTGTACAGGAGCAATGGGAGAATTGTAGTTGATATGAGCAAAGAGTCGAGAGTGTGGAGAGCTAATCTGAGCAAATAAAGTAAAATCTACTTTAAAAAATCTACTTTTTCCTAAAACCACTGAGGACGTCATTTTTATTTTTTTGAACCAAGTTCGATTTTTCCAATTATTTAGATCTGAATAAACAGATATGACCAATCATATCACTACATTTGGCAATAACTGCGCGTGTAACTTAAATCACTCGCCGGTAGCAAACACATAATTTGATGGAAATAGTAAAATTATTATACCATTATTGCTATTGTTGCAGGATGGGTTTAAAATTACACCTCCTAGTATTAGGATGGACCTGTACATGTACAGTTCTAGTATTAAGCTTGACCTGTACATGTGACTTCTTAAGAAACAGCACAGAGACATTATAGTTCTACATCCCGGTATGACACCAACACTGGGCAGGATCTGTTTTGATACCACGTGATATGGAGATCTTATCCCCAGTATGTGAGGAATTTTAAACATACATATCATTATCTGAGTGCCCATGTTTTATGTGTAATTAATCTGAGTCATCAATGGTAGTATTTTTGTTGCCAAATGTTTTAGAGCTGTTATCATTTTTATTTCTGGTCTCAGGGCATTAGGTAGGAAATAAGAGAATCTCTAATGAGAGAAAGGGCACATGATTTATTTCAAAAGTGTAGTGACCAAGGCAACAAACATAAAATTGCTATCAATAGAAAGCAGCACTTAGGATCAAACTAAGCTCTTTAAAAGCTGTGTGCTATTTCTAGTTTTTATAATTGTAAATGATAACAATAACTCGTCCAAAAGTCTGAAGGCCCTTGTGCTAACAGGCAGCATAGATGGTGGCAAGATTGAGTTACTGACAGAAATAATAAAATAGTTTTGTATATTATTAACTGCAGGGGACTTAGTTTCCTACTAAACAGAAAACTGAATGAATGAAAATGAGGCCAGTAAGGAGAATGTGTATGATAACGGTATTGTATCGATGGCATTTTTTTAATCAATATTAAGAAATGTCTTACTCCTTATTATTTACAATTTCACCTTAAGAGCAACCTTAACAGATTCTTTGTGAAAGGCTTACAGCAACTGTAACTTCAAATACCTTGAAATTAAATCTATAAATTACAATCTAAAATTTTATTTCATTACTAAGAGCAACTCTTTCCACTAGAAAGCTTTACAAATATTGACCTTGTATTAGAAAACAGTGAAAATGAACTTAACCCCTTTACAGATGGTTAGTTATTTGAGCCTCAAGGTTTCCTGCACACAACCAGTTATTTTGTAGAATCTTGGAATCTCTAGTGGTTGCTTGGCAACTGGTCAGAGACAAGCAAATAAACTGAAACTAGAAATATTAGTGTGTTAATTAATGAGATTTAGACATACTTGTAGACAGACATTGTTACCTTTGGACAGAGCCAGGCAAGCTGTTTGTCCATTTCCCATTTTAATGCTTAACTGAACTACTTTACATTTTTATTGCCAGACAAAAAAGTGGTTTGGATCTACTTCTAATCCTTTATCACAAAAAAAGAAAAAAGGGAACTGCATAAAACTCAATATATTAATATGGTGATTAATTAATTTAAATAATACCTAATTAAACTTTGCATCAATCAAGCTTAAGTATGTACTTACAGTATTTAACTGATGTTCATTTATGTAATGTTTTATAGAATCTCTATAGTCTTGTGAAGAGGGCATTTGACTATGTCCCTCATCATTTCTGTGGGGTGGTGTTTCAGGAGTATGGGGTATCTGTCCTGTTGCTATGGGTTATTTGGTCCCTGTACAACAACAATGGAAGCTTTATCCCCATTGGTGCCAATACATGTGACTCATTCCCAGTGGAAGTTGGGTGGACTGCCCTTTGTCACAATTTCTATGGATTTCTATAGAATCCAATGAAATCTAAAAAAATCTATGGTTGGGTTTCTTCAATACCCAACATCTAAACTAACATCAAAACAACTGCTATCGCAACTAGAGATTGATAACATACAACACAAATGCTATGGTCGAGGGGAGTCAGTCAGAGAGGAGATATGAATGACCTAAATGAGAAGATTATAGCTAAACCGTGGTGATCGTGGCTCAAGAGTTGGGCGTTCGCCTTGTAATTGAAAGGTTGCCGGTTCGAGCCCCGGCTTGGACAGTCTCGGTTGTTGTGTCCTTGGGTAAGACACTTCACCCGTTGCCTACTGGTGGTGGTCAGAGGCGCGGTGGCGCCAGTGTCCGGCAGCCTTGCCTCTGTTAGTGCGCTATGGCTACAATGTAGCTTGCCATCACCAGTGTGTGAATGGGTGGATGACAGGTTGTGTAAAGCGCTTTGGGGTCCTTAGGGACTAGAAAGCGCTATACAAATACAGGCCATTTACCATCTAAACCTGGACCTTCTGTGGCAAGGTCACCAAGACTTTTTGAAGTACCCTCTGAAAGTCTACTTAAAGATGTGAAGATAGCATTTTTGACAATCCATACTCCCATCACTGAAACCAGGCAGTTGATCAGACAGTGATGCTTGAGATCAAATGGCTATAAGGTGAACAGCCACACAGTTTGTCAGCCACACAGAGGCAGTGTCATCCATAGAGAAGGAGACAAGAGGACAAGATCCAAGGTAGGATAGGAAGCCAACTATCCAAACTGCAGAAAGGTGCGATGAAGAAAGGGGTGCCTAAGAAGTACAACAAACTGTACATACCTGAGGTCTTGGTAACTGCCAAGCAAAGACTCACAGCTTTAGCTGAGGTGTAATATAGAAATAGGACAATAAATAATAAACCAGATGTTCTCCACTGAACCATCCAAGGTATACTCTCAGTGCAAGGGGAGCAATACGAGAACATCCGCACCTAGGCTGAAGATTGAGTGATACTGGAAGAGCATGTGGGAGAAGAATCCAACACATAAGACATGCTCAGTTCCTAGTGAATCTAAAAGCAAATCATATCCGAACAGGAACCAGTAACCATCACAGTGGTAGACAGGTCACAAATATAATTCTCACTTTCTGGCTAAAAAAAAAAACTAACTGCACTCCATGAATGCCTGGCAGTGCAAATGAACCAATTGCTAGTCGATGAGATGCATGGCTAAATAAAATCAGGATGGTCCTGATCCCAAAACAGAAGGTCCCATCCAAGTAACAGCCAATAACGTGCCTCTGCACAGCATAGAAGCTCCTGTCTGGCATTATACCAGTGAACATGAACAAGTACATTGCTCAATACATGAGCAGGGCACGGGAAGGAACTGACAGAAACACCAACTCATGGTGAGTAAGACCTCTAGACAGTAAGACCTGCAACCTGTCAATTGACTACAAGAAAGCCTATTAATCAGTGCTTCACACATGGATCCTGAACTGCCTAGAACTATACAAGAATTCTACAGGACCTAAAGAGCCGTCATCAGGAATTCAATGGAGATCTGGCAATCAAGTTGAATGGGAAGAAGAAGATGTAGAATGGGGAGGAGATAGAAGACTGAGGCACTGAGATCAAGGAAGCTCCTCATGATACATCAAGGGTTTCACCCCAAATCCGGCACCCTGAGACTGTATGCTAAGCGGAAGGAAGGTGGCTGAGGACTAGTGAGTGTCAGGACCACTATCCAGAACGAAACCAAAAACATCCATGAGTACATCAGGAAGATGGCCACAACTGATCACATGCTTAGTGAATATATCAGGCAGCAAAAACCTGAGAAAAGAAGAAGCACAGGAACAGGAACCATCATAAAAGGACAGGCCCCTGCATGGAATGTACCACTGGCAGATAGAAGAGTGGCTGACATTTAGAAATTCTACTTTGGAAAGTGGCTTCAGCAGATAACAGGAACAACATCTGAAATATGTCCTAAAAACAGGACAGATATTGCACAGAACCTTCAAGTTCCCATGCCTCTGACAGAAGATGCAAGCTTGAAGGATAAAGACTAGCTCCATTGGATGAGTTAAGAATTTTATATATATATATTATTATGCTGAAAGAGGCTACAGCCATCAGGGAATGGCGTTTCCATTTAAGGGCGGTGTTACGTTCCCCTGAGGGGTCTAGGCGGTGAGGGGAAGTAACGAAAAGTGTCCGGGTCAGAAAAAGGAGTCAAGGAGGCAAAAGGGTTAAATTAAAGAGTTTTATTAAAGTAGCTCAACTAAAAGAGACATACAACCCACTATCACCATTTAAGGAAAACAAACAAAACTCACGCGTTGGTCAATACAGTAAAAAGTAAGTCAAAAAGAGAGCAGCTCACTAGCTGCAAACACACAGCTCACTAGCTGCAACCACACAAACACACAGCTCACTAGCTGCAACCACACTAATGGCACTCTGGCCCAGAGCTCACCTTTCCCTGGGCTTAAATACTTTAAATTACTCATGTCAGTCAGCTGTGTAAAAGGGAAAGGTAGCACCTCAGGCAGAAGAGGTGGTGGGACACGCCCACACAGGCACCTTCAGGAGGAGGCCCTGCTTGGGCCGTAACAGGGGGACATGGTCTTCAATGCTTAGACAGGTGGTGCGTGTCAAAGTAACATGCACAGTGCATCTTCTGTTTTACCTTCTTCCCATAGTGCATCCTGTTGGCCAATGTTCCCCAGGTAAGCGGGTACATGCACCCAGATATAAAAGAAAATGTTATTCATCAGATTAGGCCACTGCTTTGTGGTCCAGTTCAGATGCTTATGCTTAGGAGACAAAAATAACCTTAACCCAACATTGTAGTTTCATTTCTTCTTTAGAGAGAAGAGACAGAAAAAACAGATTCAAATCTGCTTGAAGTACACCAACTAGCCCCAGAAAACAGACTGACATGTATACACATAGATGAACGAACATCAACACAAATTCCTGAGGGGAATAGTTTGATGCAATAAATGTAGCTTCTAAATCGATAGCTGTGCAACATGTGTGGCCTTTTACATTAGTTATATGATTATAGCTTAGGACCGCAGAAATTGAGTAGATAGATTTTGTTGCCATAAATATGTCCCAGATAAAACTGTGTACTGCATCTCCTTTGCACTTTGCGGACATCAAGACTTTCCTTGACTCCCTACGTTTTAAGAAGGGACCGTGTCCTCAGATAATCTAGGACCTGAGACAGCCTTCAGCCAAAGATGCGCGCGCAGACGCACACACACACACACACACACAAAAAATTCCAATATTCCATGTGTTATGTGCCTTTATGCAAATCCATATGGAAAATTAAACTGTTTCAGTAAATAACAAAATGCAAATGATTTATGAACATTAAAGAATACAGTAACCATTCACTCAGTAATGCCATGCCCTTACAACTAATCAATAGTTTTACACCTTTTTCTGTCTTATTTTCCTTCAAGACTAAGCGCCTTGTTGGCTAGATGAGGTAATCAATACCACTGAGAAGCAAGGATGTGACTGTGTGCAATTGTTTGATTGTGCATATAAATATAAAGTACTTCAGAGTGGGCAAGTGAATGAGTCAACCAGACAATTCATCTACACTGAGCCTCATAGTGAAGCCCAAGCCCAAGAGTTATGTTTTTTAATTTTAACAGCTAAAAATGGTGCCAAGACTGAATCTCAGTCAATTAGATCAGATGGCTGAGTCCCACTTTAGATTGCATAGCCAGGCTTTCCTTGAGAAGAGGTAGTCAGTGCGAATCACACTTGAATAGAGCTGTTTACTAAAGTGACAGTAAGAATTCAGTTGAAATTCTTGTATTATAGAAGAAAGAAATAATGATGGCATTTTTTAAATTAACAGTGCATGAGTTAAACTTGGGACTGTCAAGCTTATGTATGATTAAAAGGAAAAAAAAGAAAAAAGTTAAAAAGAAAAGTTATTTCTGCTGAGTTCACAATCATCATAAGGAACCTCAACTCGAGAACCACTTAGCTATTCAAACTGTTTAAGCACATTTACATACTAAAGCATTATATTGGGTTATCAGAGATCTAGGGAATGAATAGAACAAAAACATCAACTGAATTTTGACCTAGAACAACTAGTAAAAAATGCAAATGTAAAAAAGTCCTTTGGCAGTTTTATTACATGCAGGGGAAGGTGGGGTTGACACGTCTTATGTTTATTTCATCAAAACTTACTTTTATGGTATTATTTTATGCAGCGTTAAAACAGATGAGCTGCACAAGTAGTCCTTGAACCCCAGACGTTCTGCCATGAAGACAAGTTATGCCGATTTAAAACGGGGACAAACAAACTACAGCTGCCCCAAACTGGTAGACAATTACATCAGCTGCATACCTAATAGGTCCTAGATGACCGATCTTGCCAAAAAAAAAAAACAACGCAAATGGTTGAACTACTTAGGATATGTTGCCTTAAGTATTGGGAGACATGAAAGATGATTTAGGAGTTTGACAAACAATATCAAATCATGTTTGATTTTGGGTGTTATGCTTGTATTGCTCTTACGGCTCTTAAGTATTGCATATTCAATGCAGTAGGCAAATCAATCCAAACTTTTTTCTTTTTTTGAGGGGGGAGGTTGCTAAATACAGTGTTGTATTATAGAACTGTACAGTGTCATTTGTCAACTTAAAGCTGAGTTGGAAAATTGTCAGAAACAAGTTGATAGAAAAAAATAACATTTGTGTTCCTGTGCTTGATTAATAAAACCAAAGTATTCAATCTCCCTTTTGGTATTTGTTAGTCTCAAACAGAACCAGTATGTGCACAAGCAGGGAGCTAACTTTCTCTTTGTGACATTTGGCGGCTTAAAGTTTGTGAGTGCATTAGAACGTATTCACTACACACAGCAGCCTACTGTGAACAAACATTGGGTAAATGAGAGCCACAAAAATAAGAAATAAAACTAAGTTCTTATAAACCCAAATTAATAAGCTAAACCCCTCAAAGGTAAGTAAGTAAGTCCATGTAGGTTTGTCACTAGAGGTAATGTCTTTCACATTGCACAGCACTTTTTTATGTGAACCTATTTGTACAGCTTTGAAATCAACATTTAAACAGATTCAATACTGAAAGATTGATGTACAATATAATATCAGGCTTGAATGAATGTGACTCTTGCCCAGTGAAGTTGTTCAAATAGTTACCATTTAAAATAATAGAGTGAGAATCTCACAAAAAGAAAACTGGCTTTGATTAATGCATTCACTTAAACCAATACGGAAACAAAAATAACACTTCCTTAACAGTATTATTATTGTGTAATTAATCATAATTACAAGGATTTGAACCAAATGCACAGCTGTCAAATATATATAAATATATATAAATATAAATATTGAGATCTGAGATTTGATTTTATGGTTGTAAGTGAAACAGGAGTGAAACAGAAACCTGTAAGGCGCTTTCACTGGACTTGTCCTTTTAGAATTTGACTTTCATTTCAAATTCTCTTTGTCACTGTGGCATGCCTTTAACTTTGCTTCTAAATGCTCTTCACCTCACTTAGCACCTGACAGGAAGTACTTTATGATAACTGAACGATGACTGAAAGATTGGAAACTGTAAACTGTAGTGCATATTGTATGTTTAAAGAACCACAAAGCATGATTTTCTGACTGAAACACTGATGAAAACTGCAGAGCACTGGTGGATCCGACATCAAGGTAACTACTGTACACAGACTACACACATACACACCCCATACACACATGAAATACTCCAGGGGCAACAACCCTCATTAGATATAGACAAACATTCAATTAGTCAGTGTAATAAGGAACATAAAGCCTGTCTGTGGTGATAATGCTTACATTCCTCCACCCTAGACAGCAGCACTAAAACAACAGAGAAAGTAGTAGGCAACTGGTGAATGATAATGCCTCTCTCTGTCTCTTTCTGTCACCCAAAGTGTGTTTGTCTTGTCCAAGCATTTGAAATCCATGTTTATTTCCAGAACAAATGGCTTTCTGTGGCTACAGCCACATAAAGGTGAAAAATGATTTCAACTTTCTTTATAAATGTTCATCTGGGAATGAAGGGATGGGACAAGGCGGTGAAAATAAATGTAGTAAAGCAAAGTGTTACTCTGCTTTTACAAAATGGAGTGAGGTAAAACCAGTGGCTATAAACTATTGACAGACAAGGGTTACATGCGTAAGAATATTTTCAACCACTGCATTAAGGGAATTTAGATGTTTCAGTATATTACCTGGTGAATGTCATCATTCTCCCATGTTTTTACCAAGAGTCTTCTATACAGTTGATTGTAAAACAACAATAACCATGCACACTCTAAGTCACTTAAATTGCCTGTTTTTGCATTTTTGATTGTCATGAGCATGTATACATGTCTAAATTCATTTGCTGCCACATGATTGGCTGCCAAACTATTTCATTAACTAGCAGTTGAACAGGTGGACCTAACAAAGTGAGAATATTATATTGGTGAGTATATTGATATGCTTAACGTCACACAAATGTGGTCCTTGACAAATTACAATGCATTCATTTAACGTTTTCTTCCTTAATTCATTACATTAGCATGTAGGGTGGCTGTGGCTACAATGTAGCTTGCCATCACCAGTGTGTGAATGGGTGGATGACTGAATGTAGTGTAAAGCGCTTTGGGGTCCTTAGGGACTAGCAAAGCGCTATACAAATACAGGCCATTTACCATTTACATTAATCTAATAATAACTAAAGCTACAATCCCATGTTTGGATTATGTTGTAATAAAAGCAGTAATTATTTTGTACAAAATCTCAAGCTAGATATTAATTCATTCGATGGCTAGCGGTGCAGGCACTGGTAACCATGGAATAGCGTATGAAGACCTTGATATTTGGCTGATTAGAATTACGTTTGTGTAAGTGTGTGGGTGTCTTGAAGCAATCATCTTTTATGCATATTCTGTTTGCTCAGGACGTTAATCTAGTTTGGATTTTAGGTGTCTTTATCTTCAGTGATATTCCTTGTAAATAAACTTGACCTCAGCATTAAAACCAGACTGAGTAATCCCTTTTCCACTCAGAGTCCTCTCTCAGTCTTGCTGCTTCCCTGTCATTCTCTGTTCCAAAGATTGTTGAACAACCAGCAATTGTATGAAACTAGATAGCAAATATGCTAATATTTTCTCTCACCTTGCATTACTCTTGACAGAAACAAACACTTAAAATGGTGGACACACACATGCATGCACACAGATAACACACACAAGACAAGTCTTCTTGATAGAGAATTGGCTCTCATTGTCAGTGATGTCTGTTTGCAAGCCCTCTTTACAAGAAGCGAAAACAAAAAAGAAATGAGTATGGGAGAAACAACAAGAGGAGTGGCGAAATGATGATGGACCAAAACAAATCAGGTCAGGGAAGGCCGAGTAAGGAGAGATAGGTGTGATGTGGAGATGGATATGATGAAGGATAAATAAAAGTGTTTGTTCTTCTGAAAGTCAGACGGTCAAAAAATAAAGAAGTGGTATTTTTTTTTCTATTACTTTGCATTTACATTGAAAAAAAACTTTGCTGGAGGCACACAAACCAACTGCATCACTATAGTCTTTAGAGCAAAATGGCAGACTATCTTAGGACAATAATAATGGACAATTTCATATTAAGGATGTTATTAAATGATTTCTTGTAGCAGCTGAGACTTAGGCTACGTTCACACTGCAGGTCTTAATGTTCAATTCCGATTTTTTGATCAAATCCGATTTTTTTGTCTGCTTGTTCACACTACAAATAAAATGTGACAGCAAACGCGCTCTAGTGTGAACGCTCAAAGCGGCCCGCATGCGCAAAAGAAGACGTCACTCACAACGCGCTCTGTTTAGACCCAGACCAAACAGTATTGTTTGACTGATGGCCCTTAATATAAAGACTTGTTTTGGACTTTACATTTCCCAATTTTGCTTTAAGTTATAAAGTTATTTTGTTATTTACATATGGCCTAATAATGATCCTTATTGCTGTTTTAGAGAGGAGCGGTGCTTCAAAGGATAGTTGCAGATTTCTGTCAGAATCTGTAGATTATACAGTACAAATAAAATGTTCACATTTCTCCAACGTTGTCTTCCAAACAGTTTCACTGACATCTACACTGGATGGACAGGAAGCGTTCACGATGTCTTCTCGGGCGCTTCTCTGGCGCTGATAATTGGCGTCTGTCTTGTGTCAGTGACTAAAGACGGATTTAATGCGACATGACCATTCAAACAGCAGTCGCTTTCTAAAAAATCAGATATGTATCGGATTCAGTACCACATACGAAAGTGGCCCAGGTCGGATTTGAAAATATCGGATTTGTGCTGTTCACACTGTCATACCATGATCGGATATGGGTCGCATAGGGTCAAAAAAGTCGGATTTGATGCGCTTTCGCCTGCAGTGTGAACGTAGCCTTAGAGGATGAGACTTGAAAATCAAACAATGTGTGCACCCCATGTAGGGTAGTTTTATGAATAAGTCAAAACAATGTCTATGCATGTTTTTAATGCTGAGCATACACTGTTTGTTATTTTGTTTTGTTTTGGGTTTTTTGGGGGGGGGGGTTGCCTCAGATCTTGAAAAGCAGTTTCATAAATTTGCATTAGATTTGTTCCTTGTAGCTAACTGCAGAAACACAGCAAATGAGGCTGGATTTTGCACATCTGATGGACTGAATCTAATAATTCATGTGGTTTCCAATATGTTCCAAAATAAAATGCACGGTTTACAACACAAGAGCATAAAGGAGAAACAAAATGTATATCCTGGTATCATGAAGTCTTGAATCTTTATGATTCAATAAATTTTAGTTTGGCAAGTTAATGTACCAAACATAAGGACATAATTTGACTGTTATTTCTTTTTTCTATATACAGAATACAATATGTATGCCTATACAAATGAGTTTGAGTCTGAATGTGAGGCTATGTACGATATTCTATCCCTAAGAATTCTTTCACTGGAGAAAAAAAACATTGTTCATTGGACACTTTCTGCTACCCCATCCCATAGTCCATCCATCCATTGCAATCCATCCATTCCATCTCATGTCATACAGCACAATTTATATATGTCTAAATCTTAAATATGTCAATTTGGCATCTTCCATTAATGCTGATCCTAAAACAAACTGCAAGTATTAATGGCACTGCAACTTAATTTGCAATTGTCAAATCTTCTCTCAAAATTTTCAAATTATTAATTTTATTTTGCCATTTTGTACTCCAGATTTTCCTCCGTTACAGATACACTACGAAATAAAGACGTCAATTTAACTCCTCTTCTGCAGCTGTTCTAGTTTAAGGTTTTTAACCTACGTGACTCTTCTTGCTTTTTGTTTTTGGAGTATATGTGGTGGGTTTGGTAACCCTGCCATCTTATCATTCAACTGAATTATGAAAACAAAAGCAATGATGAAAAAAGGTAATTAAATAAACTCCAAATTTCCAGATTAATATCAATTTCTAGATTGCTAATGCAGTTTTATTATCAAAAATTTTAGTGATGTGAATTTTCAAAAGATGAATGGCTTGTTACCTGTACGACAAACAATATATTTTAGCATCTACGGTAACGTTTAAAAAGTTAGAGCCAACAGTTAATTCAAGTTGCTTTTAATCCTTTTTACATGCTAAAACAATATTACAAAGATCAAAATACAATAAAATAGTGTATACTATTGTATCTCATTATGCTTTAGGTCTTTAGCAGTTGAGGTTATTTTGTACCATCCAGTCTTTCTTAACCAGATTCATGGGGGAATTGTCAGAGGTGAAAAAAGTACCAATATTTACAGAGTACTGATATTTGTTTTAATATCAATACAAGGGAATACAACATATATTCAGCTTGGACACCTATTATGTAAAAGACAAGTAGAGAAAGAACCTAAAACTTTTAATTATAACAAAAAACTATTTGCCATTTACCTTAACACCTATAGAAGAAAACACTTTTAATTAGCGGTTAAACTGGGATTTGGCTGCCTGGATAACCTTTAGAAGGGATAGCCTTAAGAAGACCTTGGGGGGGAAGAAATGTTGTGGAAACGACTTACACTTCATCAATCGGGATAGTTACAAAGCTTTCTTCTTATGAATGAGCAATACTTTTTTTTTATTAAACATTTGAACATAAAGCAACACAAACTCTCGTAGAGGATACAAAGTCAGAGAGATACATATTTTGAAATAACAAGGTGCAGGCGCAGCTAGTACACACAGAGCGCATAAAGCACAGCGCAGTAGCCAGCGCAACAAAAATTCTGGGTCCACAGCACTCCTAGCAGTGAGTGCTGTGCATCCCGCTACCAGTGTGAAAGGGCCTTAACATATGGACAAATACAAATGCCTGCAAATGCCTGAAGCCTAAAATAACAAACCTGTTTTGAAAATGGAGGCAGTAGAAAGTATAGTACAGAGATATTTACGTAAAAATGTAGCGAATAAAAGAATAAAGTTTTTAGAAGAAAAAATACTCAACTAGATTACAGATACCTGAGAATTCTACTTAAGAACATTAACAAAACATTTGTATTATGTTACCTTTGATTGGAAGCTGGGCACTTCATGGTTCTTTCCTTTAGTTTGGGGTCTATCCTGAAACTTGGGTTTAAGCTGGGTAATGGCTGTGTGGCACTCCATCACTCTTCTTCTGTGTTATTGTGTTATTCTTCATTGTCCTTCAGAAACAAAAATGTGGTGTCACTTCAGTTTTTCTGACCATCCAAGTGTGTGTACCAGGTGCTATATTAATAAACCTCTGACAGAGATCTACCCCTGTCCTTAAGTTTGAATATAAGGTATTCTGGATTGATCCATTCATAACTAGTGAGTAGTTTATAGTGCAAAATAATTGAAAACTTTACAAAACAGAAAGCAAGACTGATGAATGATTAGAGAATTTCTACAGATACCTTGAGTTTTTGAAGAATTTGTTGTAACTTTTGTCAACTTATCTCTGATATTTTCCACTAATGAAGAAGCTACAAAGTTTTCAGAAACACCTTTCAAGCATGTAGGTGACACCAGAAAATAGGCTCTTGGGTGAATGTTCCTTTTAATTTCATTAGGTGTGTATGTGCAAGAGAAGTACAAAGGAATCAAATTTAGCAAGGTTCGGTGTGGTTTTTGTAAAGCTGAGAGGATGTGCAAATCAGAATGGGCTAATAAGGGCTCTGTTTTTTAATCATTTGATGGACTCTCAAAAAGGTCAACACCAAATTCAAAAACAGTGTTTGATATTTTTCATATCTTGTCAGGATTTGGAGAAATAAGAGGTACAAAAAACCAGCAGAGACAGATGAAGACACCCAGGGTGAGAAAATGCTGGACACCAAGAGAGAGAAACAGAAACACCGGGAGAGAAGAACACATACACAACAGGAGATCCCAGGGAAAAAAGGGGACATCCTGAATGTGGCAAATGGGCACATCCCTGCATGCTCAAAACTGAACATTTCTCAACTTTAATAATGTCATACATTCTGTGTGTGTGTCTCACAGATAAATGAACAATATTGCACCTGCAGGGACAGATACTTTTCCCCCAGTGAGCAACTGTAACTTCAGCTTTTACATTCACTGCATGAATCAGTTTCTCATCCTCGCATTAAACAACGAGCAAGTATAGATAATACGGACCCCTTTCAATTATTGTTTGCAGATTATTTTCTCTAATTAGAATTATAAAATGACAGAAAATTTTGTGGCAAACAGAAATTCAATGTGTATTTCCATACTTGAATTGAATCTTTAAACTTGCCCTGTTTGTGTATAAAGATTTGGATGATAATGACTGCAAAACAAAAAAGAAAAAGAAAAAAACCTCCGAATATGTAAAACGAATATGGTTGTGCTGTTGTCTGTTTTAACAGAAACAGCAACTACAGCACACTCAAAAAAGTCCTTGGATAAAAAAAAAGGACAAGTGCTCTTGTCACAGAATGAATAAATAAGCCACTTATCAGATACCATCCCACAACAACAAATCACAAGATCCATGTAATCCAAAACTCAAAAAGCAGAGCACAGACATCACCATTTCTCGTAGAGTGTATGTAACACTGTATATATGTATATCTTACATATAAAACCTCATTGTGTTAAGACCTAACTACAACTGCCAGATGTGGATGGTGTGGTTTTGAAAACTGCATTTATTTATATTCACAATTTCTAATAAAAATTAGAAAAAGACTGGCTACTGTCTTGTGTCTCAACACCTGGAAAAAAATGATATTTGCATTTTTGCCAGACTCTTGAGCCAGACAAACAATAATTATGCATGTCTGTTACTGAAGCTTCATTGTTCAAATGCACATTATAACTCACAGCATCAGTGAAAATAAGCTGTAACAGCATTTGTTTACAAGTTCTTTTAGGTAGAAGAAAAATACACTTGTAGATGAGCAGAAAGAGAATGGTTATTAATTTGTTTTTTATGTTCATTGTTTAGTGTGTATTCTTGCATAGACCTATTGTTTGGGATTTTATTCATCTTATTTTTGATCTACAGGATTAGTATTAACCACTACTGCACCTGTAGTCAATGTAGTAAATGGTTTTGGGAGGAACACAAACACTAACTCATTGATTTGTGGTGCGTATTCACAGCAAAAGTCCTGAGACTAAATCCTCCAATTTTCAGATTGTGTATTTCTTCTATGGTTTTGGTTATCTTCATATTGGTCTTAGATTTCAATACATTAGCCTTAATTGGCAGCTTGGGTTTACTCAACACGTGACTGGATAGACTCTAACCAACCTACATAATAAGATGTTACAGAGAACCGATGATAGCGCTCTGTTCATATATGCCTCTGTAATAATTATGTAATTATTTAAATCTAGTGGACTAAGAAAATACATGTTTTAATATCTCAAAGGGAATCTGAGGGATTAAAAACTACACCATAGACGATAACAGATGGTAGATTTTGTTAAAGATTAACATTAAAGATGATATTAACTGACAACAATTTAAAAAAAAAATCATATTCAACATCATATTACGGGTCAATGATGCAATGTTCTCTTGGCTCTGTCGTGTGGTTTTACAGAACAGTGTAGCTCTCATAATGTGTCATACTGTTACATCAAATGTTTCCATCAAGTGTTTTGGGCCATAGCCTACACTCACCCCAGACCTTAGTATCTGTTCTTCATGTTATTTAACTTTATGCTGAGACATATTCATTCAAGTGAAATTATTTTTGTACTGTTGTTTGTGGTACTGGAGGTAAAGTGTTTCTTTAGATAAGAAGACTTTGTCAAACATTGAAGACTTTCTATCTAACAGTACTATGTGATAATCAGATAAGCTACTGTTCATGTGGAACCCTGACCTCAAATACCCTTGTGTATCCTTGACGTGGGAAAGATCTCACCAGTCACTTCCACTGATAACCCCTATTATCAACTCGTCCAGTCAGATAAGATACAGATCTGACACGTGCTGTTGTTGGTAATTACAGCAGAATTGATTGCTGAAGCAGTGGGACGAGTCGGGGCAGAATGGCAGCCCTGAACTTTTTGTCCTTCAACATACCCTCTCTACAGCAGACTCTCAAAGGTTACTTTGCATATAACTGAAACTATTTATTATCCTTATAGACTTGTCAGTGTTTACATTTTATATAAGTATTGCAGTGTAGCCGATGATTATCAACCTTAGACTGCTTGGACTGAACTATAGTACAAAGACAACTCTGATATATACAAGCAAATGAAAATTGACAATAGTAATTTTTTTTAAATTTAATTTAGCATTTATTAATAGAATACATTGGTATAATTTGTATCTACAGGACTTAATTTTTGTCTGCATGATTTCAGCCCACATTGCCATCTTTTACTAGATTTAGCTTGCTATTAGCTAACTTATGATTAAAGAATTTTTCTTCTTTTGCATAATACTAATACACTTTCTAATATTTATAATTATCCCTGTTCTTCATTTTTTAGGCATCATGCTATGAAGCTAAGGCCCCTACAATATGACCTAGTTATATATTCTCCCAAGTTTTTTATTAATTTACCTTCAAAGGAAAACAGCTGTTTAACCCATTTATCATTGACTTACTTACCACCACCGGATAAATCTGCTCTTACTTTTTTAACTGTGCCGCTTATTGCTTTCCCATGCTGTAGTCACAGCAGATACATCACAAAGACAAACCTATGTGTCGGCAGAGGTCATTGCTCCAGATATGCATGAATTTAAACCTGTCTCATTGTATTAATAATTAGTGCATAGCTTGCTCTCTGGTGTGTTCTTTGATGTAGCTGGTGTCGTTGTAGGTGAGAGAAAAAAAGTATTCCTTTGAGTTAAACTCTGCGGTACTTGTGGGGGGGTGGCTGTAGCTTGGTAGGTTGGTGGTTCATGCCAGAAATCCTTGGGGGAGATACTAACCCCAAGTTGGTTTCCAGTACATCTATCAAATTATGAATGTCTGTGAAGGTTAGATAGGGAGCACTTAAATGCAAAAAGCAATTTTTAAAAAGTGCTTGTATGAATGAATGTGTAAATAGGTGAATGAGGAAAGATGTATAAAGCACTTTGGGTGCTCCAGTAGTCTTGTTAATGATCTGGGTGAGGAGGTTCAGGTCTATGCAGAACATCAGTCAGAACATCAGTCCTTGGGTAATTCCACAATGGGCTTGAAGTCACCTCTAGTGTTGTTTACCACATCCCCACTTAATTCAATTCCTTTGCTGATGATTTATTCCTTCGAACTGGTTGGTATACCTTCCTGTTATATTACATAACAAAGACGGTGACCACGGAGAGCAAAAAGCGTTCCACAGTCAAATTTTTGAATGTTATGACACCGTCTGGGTACTTATAGTGCTCTACAAGTAGTTACACAGTATCAATACACTTATAGACTTAAAATGGCAAATTCAAGTATGGAAGTATGTTTTTTGAAATGCTACTTTTTGTTATGAGGCTTTTAGCATTTCAAAAAACATATTTCCATACTTGAATTTGCCATTTTAAGTCTATAAGTGTTATGAGGCTTTTAATCGTTTTCAGCTTGCAGGTGTGCCTAATCAAAATTTTACTGTTCTTACTCAAACAACAGCCAAAACACAATTCCAAGGTCTGTTACTGCTGTCCAACTAAGAAGTAGCAGTGCTTTAACTTAAAATGATTTGAACCACAAAGTGATGGATGAGCAGTAACCTTTGTAGTGCCTCAGTTTGTTGCCTGTACAGTGTATAAAAAAATATTCTATATGTGTAAAAAGAAATACAGTCACGGTAAAAACAAAGTGTAAACTTTGTCATTTCTAAGGTTTATGTGTCTAAACCCAAGTTATGGCAGTTTGCTGCTCTGGAGCATTAAGGTGTATGTTAACACAATGCCAAGGAAAAAAGGCATCAGAAGAGATCATACAGAAGCAATTGTTGCTGCCCATCAGTCTGGGGAGTGTTATAAGACCATTTCCAAACTATTTAAAGTCCATCATTCTGCAGGGGTAAGATTATTCTCAACTGGAAAGCATTCAAGAAAGTGTTCACAGGTGTGTATATCCTAGCAAATGTATCATCTATGGTGTGATTGTGCAACGGACTACGTACAGACAAAACTAAAGAAGAGATGTTTGGCCATAATGCACAGGGCCACATTTGGCAAAAAGCAAACACAGCACAAACATCTCATATCAACAGTCAATGTGGCGGAGGGATGATGATTTTGGCTCATTTTGCAGCCAAACATGAACACCTCTGTATACCAAAGTATACAAGAGTCAAATGTGTGGCCATCTGTCTGACAGCTGATGCTTGCTCAAAATTGAGTCATGCAGTGCAACAGAGAATCTACTATGCAACAGAATGGCTAAAAAAGAAAATAATCAGTATGTTGCAATGGTCCAGTCAAAGTCTATACCTCAACCTGATTGAAATGCCATGGTGGGACCTTAAAAGAGCTGTGCATAAACAAATACCTGTCAACCTCAATGAACTGAAGCATCGCTGTAAAGGAGAGTGGGCCAATATCCCTACACAATGACGTGAGAGACTAATAAAGTCAAACAGATTACTTCAAGTTGGGTTTTCACAATTGATCACATTTTAATTTTGATCATGATTATGGCTTCTCACAATTAAATGAGCATGACTGAGTAGTACTTAAATCCATGCTTTGCCAATTCAGTGCTCCCTGGTTCATCACATAACCGTGTGCCTGCATATGCCAAACACAGCTGTTCGCTGCACCCTGCAGCTTAAACTTTCATAGACTAGTCTACACAGGTAACATTACATTAAAAAAATAGATATACAACAAAAATCAAATGCTTCATACAACAGAAAGTGAAGTGCCTTTTCATCAAAGTTTCACCATTCATTATTTGGAAATACTTTCTTTTGTATTTACACATGTAAACAAACTGCAAATACTGCAGTGTATTTACACTGCAAAGCAACAGAACTTAATCAGCTGCCAGAAAACAAGCTGTAATATGATGAATGCATGAAAAGCCATATGAAAGCCAACAATCCCCCCAATGCAGTGGTTGCTAACACGACTTATTTAACACCAACTGAATAGAAGCAAGCCTAGACAGCTTGTCAGTGTATCCATCTAGCTCATAAGAGCACACCGAAACAAATCAATCCAATCACATTCCATTTGGCCAATGATATGTGTCCACTACACATGATGAGTAAGGCAGGTTTAATGAAAATAGTCAGCATGCTGGGTAAAAGATGTGCTATCACCTCACATGCTAATTTATTAAAAGTGAAAAAACCTGCCCTGTATTTAAAACATCGTATGGAAAGAGGAGAGAGCTCCCACAGCTGCCGAGTACTTCGGTTCGAGTTTTATTCACATCCATCATGCAGGTACAATGACTAGAGTAAAAGACTTTGTTTGACTTGTCTGCAAAGGTCAGGTTATAAAGATAAATTAACATGGATGTAGCACAATGTAAAGGTGAACAAAGAGCCCTGTTCCTTTAAGTAAGGATTTGGTACAGCTTTTGTTTTTAGTATTCTTTTTTTTAAGGATGCACTGAATTTAAGTGAATAGGAAGGTCTATTGTTTCATGCAAAAATACATACAATACAGAAGACAATAAAGCAGTGTCACTGTTGGTAAAGGTGACTCTACAAGCTACTGAATCTACTATCATAACTATTATGTGTTACCTGTATTTTCTTGGTGTATTTTTACCATAACTGTTGCTAAAAATGAGAAAATCTGTTTCTGCGTTTGGTAAACAAATGATAATTCAAACTAAAAATTGCTATTAGATAATCCACTGTTAAAAGCAATCAACAATAGGCCCATGAAACAGAGGTGCTGTTGGACATATGGCTCATTTCTCAAGCTAATTCCTCAAGATTTCACACAGCTTTGTTTATATCCAGTAGTGTTTATCTCCAGTAAAATTGATGGACTGCTGGAATCTGTGGTTTAGACTGCCTAGGGAAAGTCACTGGCTTTAGAGATTAAAAAAGAGTGAATTAAATTTATCCTACCTTTAGCGAATGAAACTCTATTTAGAATAATAGCATATTCACTTTTGTATATATGTAACATTCTGAATGTTTAAATGTGATACCCATATTCTACTTTAAAGAGACTCTGTTATACAGTCAACCTCATTTCCATTTCTATGAAGAACCGCTACTAAAAGACTCCAGGCTGCACTCGCTCTGAACTGACCTTGTGTTTACAGTATTGTTTACGTAGCTCAAAAACCCAAACTTGTCAGAAACAACAAATAACAACAACAGCAGGAAGGCTCAGTGGCAATTAACATTAGAGCGCCCAGAGATCATACTGCCATGGCACAATAAAAAGGAAATTACATCATAAACATTCAGATTTAATTGAGCATGCTTTTGTGTGTGTGTGTTTCTACAAGTGAATATGTCACAGTTTCTTTGTGTGTCTGTGTGTCTCTTTGTATGTGCTTGGGGTGTAGGTTCTCTGCATTCCCTGGAGAGGCCAAATCAGACAAACAAGACTTGTCTCACTTGTGGTGTCTACACTTTGATTCCACAACTGAATCAAATGTGTGTTTGATAACTACAAACACGGGCACAACAACACAAATACATCCATATGCTGTAAAATGGACACCTAAAATCCAACACTGGTTCAAAAGTGAAGGTTTTCCCTTATATTTTCCTTGTATTTCACTGTAAATTTAATTCAGTTCAATTTTATTTCTACAGCACCGAATCGCAACAACAGTTGCCTCAAGGCCCATTATATTGTAAAGTAAAGACTGTACAATATCAGAAAGAAGCCCTAGTAATCACACGACCCTGTATGAGCAAGGACTTGGTGAAGGCGAGAAAGAAAAACTCACTTTTAACCGGAAGAAACCTCTGGCAGAATTAAGCTCAGTGAGGGGCAGCCACCTGCTGTGACTGGTAAGGGGTGAAGGGAGGAAGACACGACAATAACTGTGAGCCTTATTGTGACACTGCAGGAAAAATCATAAGATCACCTGAGTATGTAGCATTTATCGTGCAGGGAATGTGAATGTCTGTCAAAATTGTATGGCTTTGATAAGAAAAAAAAAAAAAAGATTAGCATGTCCACAAACTTGGGAGACATTCAAAATGAGCCAAACGAGCAAGCTGAGGTGGATGTAGAGATGTAAACAAAGGTAAAGCGGTAAGTATTAACACAGAAAATACCATAAATATTTATAGTATCTTAAGATAAGATAAGATAAGATAAGATGACCTTTATTAGTCCCACAGGTGGGAAATTTGTTTTGTTACAGCAAAAGTGCAAAGTTATGTAGCAGAAATTAGAAAACACTGGAATGCAATAAAATACAATAAAATAAAATAAAATACTATATACAATAGAATAAAATAGAATAGAATAATATATACAATAGAATAAAATAGAAATACAAATACTATATACAACTGAGTAGGAAAATACAAAAATACAACTTCGTCAGAAGAAGAATTGCACAAGAATTGCACATATAGCAGTCTTATTGCACATGTGTGGGTTTGTGTGTTTGATCAGCTGCAAAAGTCTTTATTGTGGAGTCTGACAGCAGTGGGGAGGAAAGATCTGCGTAATCTCTCCGTCCCACACCGTGGGTGCCGCAGTCTCCCACTGAAGGAGCTGCTTAGTGCTGTCACAGTCTCCTGCATGGGTTGGGAGATGTTGTCCAACAGGGATGACAGCTTAGCCACCATTCTCCTGTCACTCACCACCTCCACTGGGTCCAGAGGGCATCCTAGAACAGAGCTGGCCCTTCGGATCAGCCTGTTCAGTCTCTTCCTGTCCCCAGCAGAGATGCTGCCTCCCCAGCAGACCACACCATAGAAGATGGCTGAGGCCACCACAGAGTCATAGAAGGTCTTCCGGAGTGGGCCCTCCACTCCAAACGACCTGAGTCTCCGCAGCAGGTACAGTCTGCTCTGCTCTTTCCTGTAGAGGGTGTCTGAGTTATAAGTCCAGTCCAGTTTGTTGTTCAGATGAACACCAAGGTACCTGTAGCTGTCCACAGCCTCGATGTCCATACCTTGGATGTTCAGTGGTTGCAGTGGAGGATGTTTGTGCCTGCGGAAGTCTACCACCAGCTCCTTGGTTTTACTGGCATTGATCTGGAGGTAGTTCAGCTGACACCAGTCCACAAAGTCTTGAGTCAGTCCTCTATACTCCTTGTCGTCCCCATCAGTGATGAGGCCGACTATTGCAGAGTCATCAGAGAACTTCTGCAGGAAGCACTGGGTGGAGTTGTGGGAGAAGTCTGCAGTGTAGACGGTGAAGAGGAACGGAGCCAGAACCGTTCCCTGTGGGGCCCCCGTACTGCAGACGACCCTGTCCGACACACAGCCCTGAGTCCTCACATACTGTGGTCGGTCGGTGAGGTAGTCTAAAATCCAGGTAGTGAGGTGATAGTCCACTCCAGAGTTCTCCAGCTTGTCCTTCAGAACCGAGGGAAGAATAGTGTTGAAGGCACTGGAGAAATCAAAGAACATGATTCTCACAGTGCTCCCAGCGGTCTCCAGGTGCGCGAGGGAACGATGTAGGAGGTGAATGACGGGATCATCCGCTCCAATGCCAGGTTGGTAGGCGCCTGGTGATGAGCTCACCAGGCGCCGAAGCTGAGCCAGGACCAGTCGCTCCAGGGTCTTCATCAGGTGGGATGTCAGAGCCACCGGCCTGTAGCTGTTGAAGTCCTTGGGGCGTGAAGTCTTTGGCACTGGAACAACACAGGAGGTTTTCCAGAGCTGTGGGACTCTTCCCAGCCTCAGGCTCAGGTTGAAGAGGTGCTCGATCACCCACACAGTTCGTCGCGCGGGACCTGGCGACCCTTGAGCTGATGCCATCTGGCCCCGCTGCCTTCTTGCCATTAATCCTCCTCAGTTCCCTCCTAACCTGGGTGGTTGAGAGATACAGGCTGGAGCCTTGTGTTGATTGTGTATTGGATGCTGTTGTTGGGGGTGAGGAGGAGTGAGCAGGGTGAATAGAGGAGGTGTGAAGTGTCTGAGGTGTCAGAGGTGGAACAGCAACAGTGGGGGTGAGTGAGTCTGCAGCCGATGTTGGAGACTGCCTCATGGCTGAATCAAATCTGTTGAAGAAATGATTCAGTTCATTTGCCCACCTCACATCCCTCCCAGGCAGAGAGTTCTGATGTTTGTAGCCTGAGATGGTTCTGAGGCCTCTCCAGACTTCACCAACGTTATTTTGCTGAAGCTGGTTCTCCATCTTCTGCCTGTAGGTGTCCTTCCCATTCCTTATCAGTCCCCTCAGCTTTCTCTGCACCCTTTTCAACTCCTCCTTGTCTCTGGATTTGAAGGTCCTCCTCTTCTGCTTGAGGACAGCTTTAATTTCTGGGGTAATCCAAGGTTTGTTGTTGGAGAAACACCGTACAGTCCTGGTAGGTACGGTGTTATCCACACAGAAATTAATATAGTCAGTAATGCATGTAGTAAGGCTGTCGATGTCCTCTCCGTGGTCGTCACAGATCACCTCCCACACAGTCGACTCAAAACAATCCTTAAGAGCCTCCTCGCTCTCCTCCGACCATCTCTGTACTGTGCGGGTGGCTGGTGGCTCCCTGCGCACTAAGGGCTCATACACAGGGACAAGGTGCACCAGGTTGTGATCAGATCTGCCCAGTGGAGGGAGAGGTGATGAACTGTATGCCTCTTCAGCATTGGCATACAGTAAGTCCAGTGTTTTATTGTCTCGGTTGGGCATGTCACATACTGGGTGAAGGTGGGCAGTGTGGAGTTCAGTGAGGCATGATTAAAGTCCCCTGATATTATGAGAAGGGCTCTCGGAGATTGTGTTTGCAGTCTGCTGACCACAGAGTGGAGAGAGTCACAGGCTGCATCCGTGTTGGCTGAGGGGGGGACATACGCTGTTATCGCGATAACATGCGAGAATTCCCGGGGCAGGTAGTACGGACGCATGCTAACAGCTAATAGCTCAATGTCTCTGCTGCAGAGTTGTTCTTTCACAGTGATGTGCCCAGGGTTACACCATCTGTCATTCACAAATACTGTCAGTCCCCCTCCTTTCCTCTTACCGCTCTCTCTCGTCCTGTCCGCTCGCAGCATCTGGAATCCCGGTAGTGTCACGCTCGTGTCCGGAGTTAGTGGTGTTAGCCACGACTCCGTTAGCATCATGATGCTACATTGCCGGTGTTCTGACAAAACGTCCTACCTTGTCAAAACATCCTACCGTAGCGCTACCGTAGCATAAATTTATGGTCTTGTCTATCAATCCGTGCTACCTTATCAGAATATGCTACCTTACGTGGTTAATGGCTCCATCGTACATATCTATGGGTAGGACGTTCATATGGCCAAATCACACTTAAAAACTTGGATTTATGTCGCTATGGACGTTCAGAACATGCTTCCTGCTTGGATTTATTTAGGTAGGATGTTCAGATGGCCAAATCACACGATCAAAACATGCTTCCAGCTTGGATTTATTTAGGTAGGACGTTCAGATGGCCAAATCACACGATCAAAACATGCTTCCAGCTTGGATTTATTTAGGTAGGATGTTCAGATGGCCAAATCACACAATTAAAACATGCTTCCAGCTTGGATTTATTTAGGTAGGACGTTCAGATGGCCAAATCACACGATCAAAACATGCTTCCAGCTTGGATTTATTTAGGTAGGACGTTCAGATGGCCAAATCACACTATCAAAACATGATCCAGGTTGGATTTATTTAGGTAGGATGTTCAGATGGCCAAATCACACTATCAAAACATGCTTCCAGCTTGGATTTATTTAGGTAGGATGATCAGATGGCCAAATCACACTATCAAAACATGCTTCCAGCTTGGATTTATTTAGGTAGGATGTTCAGATGGCCAAATCACACAATTAAAACATGCTTCCAGCTTGGATTTATTTAGGTAGGACGTTCAGATGGCCAAATCACACTATCAAAACATGCTTCCAGCTTGGATTTATTTAGGTAGGACGTTCAGATGGCCAAATCACACGATCAAAACATGCTTCCAGCTTGGATTTATTTAGGTAGGACGTTCAGATGGCCAAATCACACTATCAAAACATGCTTCCAGCTTGGATTTATTTAGGTAGGACGTTCAGATGGCCAAATCACACATTTAAAACATGCTTCCAGCTTAGATTTATTTAGGTAGGATGTTCAGATGGCCAAATCACACTATCAAATCATGCTTCCAGCTTAGATTTATTTAGGTAGGATGTTCAGATGGCCAAATCACACAATTAAAACATGCTTCCAGGTTGGATTTATTTAGGTAGGATGTTCAGATGGCCAAATCACGCAATTAAAACATGCTTCCAGGTTGGATGTATTTAGGTAGCACGTTCAGATGGCCAAATCACACTATCAAAACGTGCCTCCAGCACACAATCATCTGATGTTGACAAAGAATACAAAGAGACATGGGGAAAAGACAGCTGTTTTTATTTGAAGTTGTTATGTGTTTTCCTTGCATTTTTTGCATTTGTATTCTTGGTTGCTCTCTTTATATTTTGCACATGCAAAATGTGCCCATCTTTGGCAAGATTCACACTGCACCTGGAAAGGAAAAATAAATAGCTCATATTATGTTTGGTGAATACTATTAGTCAACATTTTAAACATGATTAGCAAGTAATGATACTAAGACTTATGTGTTTCTTTTGTTTTGTTTTACCATTTCAATCATGCTGCGGGTCAGCGTCAGCATCTAACATAGAGCAAACAATGCAGTAGTCCTCAGCGTTCCCTGAGACACATTCATGGTTAGGTTTTAATCAAACATTATTTATTGATTAATTAAAAAAATAATAGTACATTTTTTCCACAAATACTTCATGGCAAATTAGTCCCCTGATTTTTTTTTAATTAGACTTTAAGAAGGGTCTTATCTGAAAATGTTTGAAAAGCACTATTTGTACTGTGCTGTTTGAAAAGCACTATTTAAATTGGAAGTACACACTCTAACGTGATAAGGACTTTACTGGACTTACCTCGATGTTCAAGTAGGGTGCAAGCTATCTGCATTCGCTCCAGCACAGCTGCTTCTGTAGTGGTTAACACCTCACTGACCTCTCCAAAAGCAAGGTACTGTTCTGCAAACTGTGAGATTTCTCATTATTATTATAATGTAAAGTCCTAATTGTTGCTAACAATAAATGGAATCATTTGAATAAGGGTTACCTTTAACAGCAAAACTCCGCAACTGCTGGAATCCTGTTGCTTGTTGTGTTGCATAGTCTGTAACTGCCACTCCATGGTGTCTTCATGCCCTCTCATCCTCAGAAAATTCCTAGTTGAACAAAAGTGTTTGTAATGAAACAAGAAATCTTTTATGTTTAATACCTAAACATAAAACACACAAGAATAATACCTCAGTATCATACATACCTCCAGTTGCGCAGAATTTTCCTGTCATAAACACCTTCATTCCCCATGGGGTCTATGAGCAGTATTTTCTGTGCAGGAATGTTGACAATCTAAAGAAAAAGTTAATAAATTAAAAATTACAATAGTTTTTGCCACTGAAAACCTATTTAAGAATAACACTTTGAGCAAGAAACTGCTTCACAACAAATTACGCAAATTAATAACTAAATGAACACATACCACAAGAATCCAGTGTGTACCAAAGTTCACAGGGCACAGCCACATGTCTTCAACTGGGAACTTCATCTGTGGGATTGGAAGTGCAGAGTAATTTCGATTTACTTAGGTACCATGCGTCTCAGGGTGTTTTCAAATATAGTCTTGTTTAAAGGAACCGAACTCTGTCCTCAGAAATACAAATGACTCAACTTTTTGAACCACTTCTGAACTTTCAACTTACCTTGGTGAGGCATCTGAACTGCCCAGAAAACAACGAGCTTGCAACTACTGAACAGAGCAGGTGTACAGCATTCTGTATAAGTATACAAAAATGTTACAGAACAGTAAATACATTTTTTTGTATTTCAAAATAAGTGGGCAAAGGACATTTCTTACTTACCTTTCATCTCTCAATGACACAGTGCAGGTATGCATCAATGACCTGTTTTGAAAAATCAGAGTTTATACACCAGCAGCAACAATTTCTGAAGTAACTGCTTGAGTGCTGTACACAAAAACTTGGAAAGAAATATAATTGCTGATAAAGGTTCTTTCTGCATATACTGGAACTGGGTATTATGATGTCACAGATGTCACAACATCTGTGTTGTGGTTGATAACAATCTTTTCTATGGAAGTGAATGGGTGAAACCTTATCAGAGTTTTGCTATATAAACCCCCCCACCTACCCGCACAGTTTAAACTATTAATGGTGTCTGCACTGCAAATGCTTCAGAAGGAGCAGCACTTCAAAATCTGAATCAATAATGATAAGTTATCTTACCTCATCAGAAAGCCACCGTGACCCCTGCAGTGTTCGAAAAGAGGAATCAAATAACTTGTATGGTCCAACAACTGATTCCAAGTGCCCAGTATCCTTTGCAGCCCATAGCCTCTTTACTGAAAGAAAAATATGATAAGTTAGCTCAGCCATGCATGAGATTTTTAGTGGAAAAGCCAGGTAAAGGCCAACGGGCCACAACAGGAAAAAAGTCAACACAATAAACATGCATTTTCATGCAGAGAAATAGGAAAGGTACAACGGGTGGGCAAAAGAGAAAATTACTGACAGGCAGATCCATTTCCAGACTTCCACAAGCTCAGTGCATGTTGCATGTTTCTTTACATCCAATATGAGTTGAAGACTGCAAAATGCAAACAAAGTCATGCAACACTCAATCAAGTTGCAATGCCAAACTGGCAACAAATGACCAACGGGTCAAAAAGAGTTGTTCGCTATGCCACCTTCACTTTCTAAGCTTTGTTTCCGGGAGGGAAGTTCTTGTTCACGCGTTTCTGGTCCTGGAACAGAATTAAACTCCTTGTGGGAGCAACAACTTTTGTCAGCCGTTTTGGGTGCATAATGAATAATAGAGTGTCTGGTATCCTCTGGACTTTGCTGGCACTGAGGGTTAGCAGGAGGATGGCAGGGGGGCACGGGGGGCACTTCCGGCGCCCCCCGTGTGCGGCAGCCTGTTACAGCAGCTCTGCTCATTCTGAGTTTCTTTCTTTCTTATCTTTTTCTTCTCGTAATTTTTTATAACTAACGTATTAGTAATTAGATTCTGCAACCATGTTCTACCGTTTTGTGCTAGTTCTGGTTGTTTTTCTTAGTTTTTTTCTACTTTTAACAAATTTCCCACGTGTGGGACTAATAAAGGTTATCTTATCTTATCTTCAGGTCTGTGCTGCTGTTCACTGTCTGACTTTGAGTTGGGTATTTTTCATTGTCACTGACATTTACATGGTGGCTTCTTCTGTACGGCTTGATATGGTCAATGCTGTAGTGATTTTTTAAAGTTGCTCCTTCCGTGTTTTTTAATCTCACACTTTTGCCAGCGATGTCTCGAATGGTGTAGGGTCCTGAAAAATCTGGATCAAACCTTCCTCCCTTCCTTCCACGTTTCCTCATGTTCAAGAGAAGAACTTCATCTCCAACGCTGTACACAAGGTTTCTGTACTTCTTCTGGACTCGTCTGGCATAGGCTTCCTTTTGTAAGTCTTGAGACTTTGCCATATTTTCCTCGACAGTTTTTTTAACTTGCTCTTGTGCGTCTCTTGTAGAAGATACAAAGTCACCGTAACTCGACTCCTCAGGGAGAATGATGGGGGGCAGCTAAAATTTTCACATTTTAAATTACAATTAAAATCATAAAGAGAAATAATGCATGTGAAACATGAACTGAAAATTCTAACTATAACAACTCATGTTTAAAAGTAAATATACTATTATAAAGCTTTGAGCACAGAACGCCACAAAAATAGACTCATATCATTTTTTGTATAGTCACTTTTTCCTCTTGATACACTTCCATAGGTGAACACATTATACTTAAAGGTCTCCTCAACATTTATTACTTTACATAAAGATACAAACATAACGAAGTAACCAGTCACTTTATCTTTTAAATGTATCTTGCATATAGAAGTTAAGCAGAGAAGATTAAAGCTGCAGCCAATATCAATATGCACAATTTTCAATTAAGATTACATTTAATTTATGCATTATCATAGTTGTTGCATAAATAAAATTCCTTAATAACACTTACTGGGACTTCAACAGGAACTTCAGAAGGATACGTAGCTTCTCTCCCATACATTAAACGGAATGGTGTGTATTTGGTTGTGGTGTGGACCTTGGACCTCAAAGAAAACAGTGTAGCATCCAGATACACATCCCAGTCATTCTGTTGACTGTTGACTAATTTTCTCAGGGCTCTACATGTGGACATAAAAAACCCACAATAGTGACAGTGTCTTAAAAGCAAATGAAATGTTACATACAAATAAAACATACCTTTTTATGTTGTCATTTGTCTTTTCGTCGAGGCCATTTGTCTGAGGGTGATACGCTGCTGTGACACTTCTATCTATTTTCATTAAGCTGCAAAGTCTTGAGTTGAGCTTCAACTGCAGTGGTTGCACAGCAGCCAATGGTTTTCCCATTTTTTGACACTGGTCACAAGGCAGGACCTTAAACATATTGAATGATCTTTATATTATCCAACAATCGCAATTAATTAAACAACAAAATTGCTAATGTTCTATAAAAATACTTGATCAAGTGGCGATACAGTGTTAATTACTGTACATCAATCTGGTACAGGTCTTCAGGATAACTATGCATTCTATTGGTGCACTATTAACATACTAAATATAAATGACAACTTACTTAGAATACATACCCAATTAACAATGTCAACCGACATTCCATACCAGTAAAATCTGGAACACATTGCAGTTCGAGTCTTGAGTACACCAGTGTGTCCACCGATGGGAATGAAACTCTTGAAATAGTCCCATGGCTTCTTCTCTTGTTTTTATCACTCTCCTGTTTCCAAACAAGAGCACTCCGCCTATATTTAAAAAATGTAAAATAATTATAACATGTATTTAACCAATAATTACATTTAGTTATTTACATTACAGTACTGACCCTTCAGCCTGAATTTTGCGGCATATCTCCTAAGGGTTTGCCTCTGGGACTTATCGTATTCAGATGGGTAGGACCCAACAGACAGAAACATGAGCAGTTCCTCGTATTTGTTCTCCATAACTAAGGAGAAAATCAGACAATTTTAACATGGCTTCGGAATCCATACAGTAAATAAAACGACTACACAACGTTATCACGCAATTAACAAGTATGTGGTGCAAAAGTACTTTCTTCGACATAACAACGGAGCGTTTATTCAACATAACAACGGCGAGTGGTGTCCAGTAACTGCAGGAGGACTAAAATAAATTTTAAAACCACCAAATAAACACTTGGAATATGACTTCGATTGAGCAGCTTACAACAAGTAGGACAGCTTGATAGGTAGGACGTTTTGTCAGAACACCGGCGGACAGACTCGACATTCCCAGCGAGCTGAGGAAGAAAAGACGGGGGTGTCGTGCTGGGAAGGAGTGCCGTCGCCCGAGAAGGAGACGTTATCGACCATCTCTTCCTTCTGTAATTATTGGAAACGTAAGATCTTTGCCCAATAAAATGGATGAGCTCACATCGCTAACCTGGTCACAGAGGGAGTACCGCTGTAGGACGCAGCGCTAACAGCTGATCCTTACTGTAAACAAAGAATCCCTGCTCTGGGTCCCCAGACACGGGTGAAAAAAGTAGAAAAAAAACTAAGAAAAACGACCAGAACTAGCACAAAACGGTAGAACATGGTTGCAGAGTCTAATTACTAATACGTTAGTTATAAAAAATTACGAGAAGAAAAAAGATAAGAAAGAAAGAAACTCAGAATGAGCAGAGCTGCTGTAACAGGCTGCCGCACACGGGGGGCACCAGAAGTTGTAGTAAACTTTATTGGAGCATCACCTTTATATTGGAGCACAATCATAGTATTTAGCAGAAAGCAATAATCCATAATTTGGAGATTTTCAGAATTCTATAGGGTCGGTTCACAAAACTATAAAATGCACTTCTTTTTGACAAATAATTAAAATAGTGCATAATAATTAGTGCATGATACCCAGGTCATTTGTTTGTGTTGACTTGTATTCAGTCTAGCTTACTAGCTGCTGGTGGCAGCTTATTTAGTAGACAGGTTTTTTCTCCACCAGATCGTTATACAAAAATGTGTGACATGACACGCCATTTTATGGGCAGTGGAAAAGGTACTAGATGTGAAATTTCAGATTCCGAAAGCATTTTTTAATTCAGTGGGACCAAACAGAATCAATCCTTCTGAGTCAGAGGCCATGCTCTCTCTCCTTACTCTTGCTGCTCGGACTGTTCTGCTTCTTCCCTTCACCTTCTCCGTGTCTTCCTAACTTTGCTCCAAATTATCCTTCCTAAACTGTTTTCTCCTTGCCTCTCCTCACTCCCTTCTTTATCTTGGTTTTGTCTCTCTCTTTTCTTTCACGCCATTCTAAGTTATTCCGTATTCATATCTCTATTTTCTTCCTTTTCACCTTTTACTGTTCTCAGCCATCTCTCTCCTCCTCTCTTATATCGCCACACATCTTGCTATATATTTCCTCCCCTGCCGCACCACTCCCTAGCCATTCTCTTCTTTTTTTTTCTTCAGACAGAAAGCCAATTGGAGCTGTCTAAACAAATGAGAGGTGTCTGAGATCATTTAAACAGCCATAAATAACATCAAGAGAGGAGACAGACCATGAGTGGACCTTACGACTGAATACACAGACTCACATAAAATTACACATTCTAGGACACATATACACACACTTAAATGGACCCCATTACTAATTTGTCTGATAGCGTGTTAGGGGAAGATAAGCGCAAAGGCAGGAATCTGGCTTGCCTGGGATGCTCTCCTTGTAGTGTTTTCATCAGTCAAGCTATGGGAGCAGAGCGCATTGTTTACTAATTTGCCTGTCGCAGCTATTGTTTGTAATGCTATAACTGGAGGTAACAGGTTTTGTTTGTGTGTGTGTGTGAGTTTTGATAGAGAGATCACTCCAAGTAATGGCGTCCTAAAAGAATGAGTCATGGCCTTTGTGTTGATTTAATGCCACATTGCTTGTGATGGTCTGAAACGTACAAATATGAAGCCTGCACATCACAAGCTAGTGAAGTAAGGGAAGAGTTGGATCTTAATTCATTGAGCTTGTCCATGTCTTGAAAAGAAGAAGACGAATGGTGATTTTGTTCTGTCAGTCCCTGGCAAACGTCCACTCTTCTGGTTTCTGACAGCTCTCTGCCAAGTAGGACATTAAATAATAAGCTTCCTCCTTCTTCAATCCGTCTGTCCATCTCTTATGCACACTTTCCCTCCCCCATGTCTATCTCTGAATGAGTATATGTGTGTACTTTGTCTGACTTACTGTGTCTTTTCTGTTATAAATATTTAGCTAAGAACAACACACTGGCAGCTCCGTGAGGAGTGAAACATATGCCCGCACACACACATACACACATACACATACACTGTTTCTCCGCCAGTACCCTCTTAAATACTACAGAGTTGGCACTTGTTATAAGCCTCTGCACATCAGGCTAAATCCATTTTAGGAGTGCCAATTTCATTCTTGGGATGTTAAGCATCTACACCGCAAGGTCAAAGCATTCCAATGAAAGCCCATCTCGCTCTGTTGCAGAATTGGATGAAAATGAATGTTATTTCTTCTGTTGAAATAGCCATCATGTTTCACTGGTTCCCACACAGTGGCTGGCATATACTAATATACTGAGTAAATATTCATACAGCATGACACTAGTGGTGCATGGAGCAGGAATTTTATTATAATTTGGGGTTTCTGCGTCATGTTATCTTAGGAATTATATTTGCACGGATATGTACAAGGATCATACTGGCATACACTGTGTATGTATGCTTTTGCTTCTATGTACTTGTGGTATTTTAGTTGGCAGTGTTTTAGTTTACACATAGATGTCACACATTGACAGTGCCAGAAGGTGCAGTGGGTGTGGGGATGTGGGTGTTTTGTTTTATATATACCAGCTTTGAACTCTCTGATTATGCTTATGATGTGTGTGACAGAGTTGCCTCTGGAGGTGCTATAGAGCACAAAGGTGCCCTGGAGACATAGCCTGTACTTTGACAGGGGGTGGGAGGTGGACTGGAGGGAGTCGAGTTATTTTGTTACATTTCTGTGGTCTCTGTTTACTTTTGGCAAATAGTTTTGTGTCAGAATCAATCTTTGGGTATAGTGCTCATCTCACACTGTAATATCAAGTAGAGACAAGGGTCATAAAGCAGACTGTATAGAGTGAAATGTTGGGAAACGTATATATATTACTCCATAACCTATATGTTATTTGCTTAGATTTCTAAAAATTTTAAATTCCATACACTGTTCTTTTAGCGCCATATAACTAATCAACAGGGGTATGGATTGTTAATGCCAATGCAGTTATCCAAATTTTCTATATTCTAATTCAGTTCAATTCAGTTCAATTTATTTATATTGATCCAAATCTCGATCCTCTGGCAGAACCAGGCTCAGGGAGAAGCAGCAATCTGTTGTGACTGGTTGAGGTTGAGGGGAGGAAGACACGCTGTAGAAGAGACCCAGTGATAAATAACTACAGGTTAAATGCAGAGTGATTTACAAACACACAGCAAGTTAAAAAAAAAAAGGTGAGTGAAGAAGAAATATTCACTGAATCATGGGAAGCCCCTAGCAGCTTATGCCTATAACAGCATAACTAAGGGAAGATTCAGGCTCACCTGATTTAGCCCTAACTATATGCTTTATCAAAAAAGAGAGTTTTACCCTCCCAAATCCAAGGTGGGAGCTGGTTCCAGAGATGAAGGGCCTGGAGGAAGGCTCTGCCTCCCATTCTAGTTTTAAATACTCTGGGAACCAAGAAACCAGCAGTCTGAGAGGTAAGCGCTCTAATGGAGTGATATGGTACTATGAGATCTTTCATATAAGTTGGGGCCTGATTATTTAAGACCTTGTATGTGAGAAGAAGGATTTTAAACTTGATTCTGGATTTAACCTGGAGTCAATGAAAAGACACGAATGTAGGAGAAATATGCTCTCTTTCTAGTCCTGTCAGTAATCTTGCTGCAGTATTTTGGATCAAATGAAAGTTTTTTAGGGTTTTTTTTAGAACATGCTGATAATAATTAATCACAATAGTCCAGCATACAAGTAATATTTGCATGAAGTAATTTTTCAGGATCACTCGAGACAGGATGTCTCTGATTTTAGAGGTGTTGCAAAAATGAAAGAAAGCAGTCCTAGATGTTTGTTTTATATGCAAATATCCTGGTCAAAAATGATTCCAAAGTTCCTCTCAGTGTTAAAATAAAATGAAAGTTGGAGATTGGCCTATAATTAGCAAAGACCACAGGGTCAAGTGATGGCTTTTTAAGTAGTGGTTTAATTAACTTTAATTAATGGTGGGATTTCTTTGAGTAGTATTGTAGGAAATGGGTCTAATAGACACGTTGATGGTTTGGAGAAAGTGATTACTGAAGTTCTGAAGCTCTTGATAGGCTATGGAACTTGGGAAGAAAGCAACTGCACTTCAAGTTTCCTGAGGATGTTTCATCTCTCATCCAAGAGGTTTCTTCAGTTCTAAAACGACTCAACAGAGTTCGGACTCTTCGTAAACCTGGCTACAGTGCTTAAAAGAAACCTAAGATTGCTCTTCTTTTTCTTCAGTGAGTGATGAATAGTAAGATTTACTCACTTTAAGATGGGGTTTTTATAGCACAACGAACCCTTAAACAAATTCCAATTACATTATCAAAAAGGTATTTTGTGAGTTGACAAGGTAGCCTAGGGGTTAAAGTGCCATTCGCTATCTGTACCTTCCTCAGCTTGCCAAATAGAAAAACAGGTTTTCTTTAGTTATTCAGCAATTGAAGAATGAAAATATTTTATGAATTTGTAGGTTATTGGGATTTTACTTGTCATGGCTGTTTCTGCAACTGACAACTGAAGAACAGAAGCGACACAAAAACATCCAGAGGCACTTTATTGAAGACATTTGGAATTTCATTGTTTACATGCTACTAGTTTATAAAACAAAATCAGGATGCTAAAAAGTAATAGGGTACCAATGAGTACTTCAGATCTTGGTTGACCAAAAGAAACAAACAAAAAAAAATCAATAACGAGGTTTGCTTCAATTAGAAATATAAAATGCATAAATATATAAAATATTTCTTACCATTTTTCCAAGTTCACCTTGATGAGTTTCCTTGATGTAATGATACATACCACTGAGTTGACACTTTATAAATAAAACCACTCCAGCAAAGCTAGACCTTAAAACTTTTTGTCCGCCTTCACAGCATCCAAATAATTAGAAACACACAGAAGACACCCCCCCAAAAAGCTGGTAACAAGTATTGATTTGATTTGGTGAAGGTTGGAGAAAGGATCCTAGAGGGCAACTGCATCAAAGATGTGCCTTCAGACAACTCTTGGCCGCCATCCACTGTTCTCTCTGTATTTCATGCCAGAATCTCAAGAGATTTACTGGCTATACTTTGAATTTGAATTCACAAATGGAGTAGGAAGGGAGATGTGGACAAGTAGCTGGGTCTTATCTAAAAAACAGTCTTAAGAAGCACTGCATGACAGAGCAGTACTTAACATTTTCTCTATTTTTCCACTTTAAAATCCTTGTAACTGAAAAGCAGATTTATACAGACATAAACACAGACAACTACACAACTCAAGTGTCTGGATATCTTCTTAAGCAAACTTGTTTTTGTCCTTTAATTCCTTGATAAAGAGACAGTTAGTAATGCGATTTTGGAAGAAACGACAATCTTCTTGGGATTACCTTAATGCAATTTGAAAAATGTAATTTTGTCACTACATACATTTTCGAGTCTATGGTATAATGACCAGGGTTTTGAGTATGTATCAAATGAACAGAAAGATGAAAGGTAGCAGAGACCAGAGATGAGGAACAATAGATGGATGTGTCAGTAGGGACTAGAAAGGAAAGTGCAGCAGTGAGAAAAGAGATGAGTAGACAAAGGCAAGGGGATTAAAACACCCTAGAACCCTTTGAAGCTTCAGGTCTTCACCTACCTCTCCTGTTTGGCCCACTTCTCACATCTCCCCCATGGACATCCAACTCTGTTCTTTGTATATTGCTGGAACAGGGGAGCAATGTGGAGAGAGAAGATGAGGGGCAATGTGATAATGCAATCATCTCTTTAGCTTCTAAGTAGCTTTTGGCCCTGAGGTTCTTAGTTCTCTATTCGTTTTCACCCTAATGGTGCCTTCCTGTTCTCTCTCTCTTCTCCCCTTTCCTCTTCATCTCCATCTCCCTCAGCCCCCTTTTTTCTCCATGTTTCTCATCTCTTATTCTTGAATTCTCTCTTCCTTTCAGCTATGCTTGCCCATTCTGCTTTCAGTCTCGCCTTCTTCCGCCTCCTCCCTTTCTATTTCCTTTCATTTCTGCGCAGCCCTTGTCTGATGCTTCCCCTCTTTCTCTTCAATCTCACCCCCTTTCTTCTCTCTAGCCTGTCCTCTTAATTCTCTCTCCCTGCTCATCATGGGGACAGTAAATCTCTTGGTGGTTGGAGCACAGAGCCACAGAGCTCTTTGATCGTTTGCGGGGAACCGACACTCTAACTGCCATTCTGGACGGAGCTCTGTCTGGTGTCTGCTCTAGTGGATTCTGGGGGAGGAGCGTTCAGTTCTCATACACAATTGGGTTCTCGCTTCCAAGAAATACACACACATTCAAGCAAATGCCGTCTTGTGTGTAATTAAATTCCGCGGGGCCTATAAGAATGAGTTCATGATACAACCAAGCCAAATATTGTAAATTTGCCCTTCACGAGATTCTTTCCCCACCTACAATGTCTTTTATCTTTCCTTTTTCCTCTGCCATTCACACTGAATGCTTTATGGATCCCTTTATCCAAAATATGCTGTTTAATCTGGTGAAATGAGAAATTATCATCAAACAAGAAATATGGACTTATGAATACTGATTTAGCATGTGCTGTTCCCTTGCAATGACTTGAAATGTAATGAAATGATTCAGTCGTTTATAATGCATGAGTGCACGGCTTGTAATCAAACGAAATTGTGTTGTTCACTTGCTGGGGAAAATGAAATAATGATGATGTTCTTCAAAATGAATGCTTTGTGGGATTTAAATTCAGCAACAGTGAGTTAGGTGAACTAATCTCATTGTATGTAATATATGATTTAGCTTCAAGACAGTGGGAAAATATATCTACATTTTGTGAGTACGATAAGTGACTCAACAGCAGACTGGAGAAAAGAAACAAAAGGTGAAATAATTCAAACATATCACTCTATGATGCATTGGCATTTTGTTCGCCTTGTTGTTATTCTTTTACAAAGTCTCCACAGGCAGCATTTTTGTTTGTGAGACATTAAAAGGGCTTTTGGAAAATCAGAAAACAAACAGAAGCCTCTCAAATGTCATTTCATTTTTCTTCCTAATGTGAGCTGCAAGTCTTAAATATTAATACTATATTGCTCATGTTCTTCTTACGCTAATGGAATAGAAAGAATATACAAAGGACAGAACAATCCCTCATCTTTGAGTAGGCTAAACTATCTTTTAATAACTGCTGTCAGAGGATTCATCCGAAGTGACAAAATGCAAGTTAAATAAAGCACATTCCATCTGATATCATTATCACGTTTATTCATGACTGTGGTATTTATTTGGGGATATAAAAATCCATTTGTATTTACCACTTTGTCTCAGTTGTCAGATGTTGGGAAACAATATGAACGTTTAATAAAGGCTTGAATCCCCTAAATCCCTCTGCCTTTATCTGGCATTTGATTCAATACGCTCATTATGACAGCATTTAACATGCGACAAAGCCCCCATACCCACTCCCACTTGGACACACACACACGCAGGCATAGGAACAGACGGACAAAAACACACACCAATGTCAGTGCTGTTCTCTGTTAAGAAACAAGAGCACTGTATGAAAATTCATCTTATAAAAGCGCCACACAAACACACACTCATGCACACCACACCAGGCGTTCAGTTAAGCCTGTGGAATTGATGTGCCCCTAAGCTTGCTTTTTTTCATGCATTATGCCCCAAGGGGTGAGCTTCTGAATGGTGGTGGCTGCCACTCACTACAGTATAAGCTTGGGATCAGACTGCGGAGGTAAACACAGACACACGCATTAAAACACACACCTACGGGGTGAATGAGAGAAAATTTAAGAGCAGAAATGCACAATTTCAGAGAGGAAACACATTTTGGGGGCAATACATTATGATACACACACAATCCTTTCCTCTCTTCATTTCTCTCTCTCTACCGCACATATAAACACTCACCTCTAAGCTAAGGGATGAAACCTGCACAGTGTGTCTCTGCCTCATGCTGGCTTAGCCACAGAGCTGAAGAACACTGAGGGGATAGAAAGTGGAGATGAAGACATATGACAGGAAAGCTCTGTAAACAAGACACACACAAAGACATATTCTTACAAAAGCATATATGAAGCACACACACACACTCATGCTTCTCTCTTTCACTCACTTCTCCCTTTTGCTCTGCTACAGTAAGGTGTGGTGCTTTGTGTCAGACTGGGTGTCCCTTGCCATGTTTATGTCTCCCCCTGTCCTGTGTTAGGCATAACAGGGGCTGCTTGATGTCAGTTTACTGTGAAGCAGTGACGGCTGGGTGAAGGGCTGACTAGGCCTCTCTCTGGGAAGCTTTGGCTTGTCTTTTAAGATGCTGCTAAACCTTTCAGACCTACAGTACCTACACTGCACCTCTTGCTGTGCTGGAAGAGGCAAGAAGAAGTGCTGACTTAGGGGTGTGGCGCATCTCCCTGTTTGACAGTGGGTGTTCAGTACTTGTGTATTTAGTTCTGATATGTGTCTGTGTGTGTGTTTGTGTGTGTGTATCCTTTACTAAAACAGGGATCAGTTGTTGTAAATGGGGTAAGTTGAGCCGGGGAAAACATGATCAAGCACCAAATTAACTATGACAATTTTTTTCATCTGACTGATGGAAACTATATTAATGAAGTGGAGAATACATTTTTTTTTACAATAAAAAACAATTTTGCCTTTCAAAATTTTTCTTACCTTCACACGTTTGCTTCAAAAGGCATTTATTATGGATCATAAAGTTACATCACAGGTTCCAGTGATACCACTAGCACAGGTGTTGCTCTGGTGTGCTAGAATAGGCACATTTTCCAAAGTAGTGGCTGTGGGTTGAAATGAGCATTGTATATATGGTCTTAAAATTAATTTTGCATCATAAAATAACTAACAATTTATGACAGTCCAGATTACTTAACAGTACTAATGGTAATACCTGAAATTAGCCCCCAGCTAATGAGGTCTTAATTACCCAGGTATCAGCATGCTACTCCCTATTTCTCTATTCTTCTAGGAAAAACTTTATACAAGACTTTTGAACATGGCTGCAGAGATTTCTCAGATTTAGCCTCATGGTCAGACACAGATGCTGGGTGATAAGGCGTGGTTCCCAGTTAACTTTCCAGTTCATCCCAAAGGTCTTGCTTGGTTGGGATTGAAGTAATGATTCTGTCCCATCCTAAGAAATTCTTCCACACAAAACTTGAAAAATTATTTTTCTTTATATGCCACACTTAGTTTCCCATCTAGTCAGTCCACTTGGAAGAAACAATACGGCAAAAGTTAAATGAGGATAGTCAGAGTAGTCTTGGCACTAACACAAAGCTGTCAAAGCAGAAATGTATAGGTGAATGTAATGACATGACATGATTCTATGAGCCAGATTTACTATGCAGAAGAAATTAGAGTGATGCCACAATTGCAAAAATACGCAAATGAAATAGGATAATTCTGCAGGTGATTGCAAAACATTGGGCTAATTTGTATACATTTCTGTATGGAAACTGTGTGTCACTCTAAGGACTCAAACTCAGCTAGAGCAGAGGCTTTATCTGGAGAAGAGCTGTTTTACTACAAACTATTACACCATATAAACCTGAATTTGGGTGTAATAGCTAAACTGTAAGATGTGTTAGAGAACACAACATATTATTTGCCATCCTATCCAGTACCATGTATGTGTTAAGGAATATACTGTTGCAGTCTCATTTTTGTAAACGTGGTCCATGCTGTTGCTTTTTTCTGAGGGTGTTGTGAAGCAGAACATACTTAACCCAACACACTGACACAGTCCTATTAATTGCAACATTTTGACAAACAATTCGATACAAATCCAAGTTTTAAAAAAGTAATAAAAAGAGAGAAGGAAAGAAACAACAGATTACACCAAAGTCTGTCTGTGTGTGCAGCTGAGAAAAGACAGATACATTTTCTTTGTGTACCCAATCTCTGTGTAGAAATGTGACTAAAAGCATGCAAACCCATCATGTCAGTATAAAAAGTAATGCTCCTACCCTTAAAACAAGATGCATCCTGGTATATTTCTTGAATTGGGAATCTGCTCCATCTGGGCCAATTGTGCACTCTTTTTGATAACATTTCCTTTTCTCATTCCAAAAAACGAACAGTCATAGAACTATCACTATCACAACCGCATCTAGTACAAAAATAATACCTTTTTTTCCCCATTTTTTGCATTTGCACTGTCTCTTTAGTAAAGCCAGACAGTAGCTTTTTAGTGCCAAAAGGTTTTCCACTGATGCAAACTCTAAATTTTGCAAATCTTCTATGCATTGCACATACATGGACATTTCAGTGCTTAAGCAAAAGGAAAACTGGGAGGCCTGTGTTTTGATAACAAACATTTTGGAATGAAAAAATGCCCTGTTCTTAATCAAACGCACATACATACACACAAACACACTCAGAGCAGTGGGGCTCTTCACTGACCATTACTCTTGGCAATGAGTGCTGAACAGAAAGTGCTTAGCAGGAAACAACAGGATACTTCTACTCCAACTGAAACAGCATCCATCAGCTATACAGTGTGTGTGTGTGTGTGTGTGTGTGTGTGTGTGTGTGTGTGTGTAAGAAAGACAGAAAGAAAGGAAGAAAGAAAGATTTTTTCCTGTCACTTCAGTAATGCAGGCCTGGGTTCACCAAGCAATTCTCTGACCTTCATGCTCAGTTTCAGCACACTTACATCACCCGTGTCAAACACAAGTCTTCATCAATTCTGAATGTTTGTGTGTGCTAGTGTGGATGTGTGAAAGTGGGAGTATGAGACAGAGAAATGAGGACTTAATCTGCGCTCAAGCCTCTTGCATACCGATCCTTATGTTACATATCTGCAGTTTTTATTGATCTGTGAGTCCTTGGAGACTAAGGTGTTTTCCTTTCACTTTCATTGCCATTTTGTCTTTGTAATCTTTCAATTTTAATTGTCTCTATCAGTTCTGTGGTTTGTAAACCAGGATTTTGATTTGATTTTGTTTTAATTTGATCAGTGCCCAGACTTTTCAGTTGTCTGAAAGTTAACACTTAGCAATAGAGTTAAAGTTATGATTTCATTTCATGCAACTAGCCCTAGCGGATTTTTGTGCTAAGCAGCTGGGAAGTGCCAGGGGAGGTCTGGACAATACGGTTGTCTCTTGAACACTCTGTGGAGATTTTCTAGGCATGACCAACTGGGATGAGACCCTAGGATAAATTCAGGACATGCTGGAGGGATTAAATGTCCCATTAGGCCTTAGTGTACTTAGGATATTTCCAAAAGAGGAATGGAACTCTGAAGAACTTGAAGGCAACAAGAAGCTTTACTTACCTAATTGCGACTGTAACTTATAAAATGGTTTCACATTGTAATTTAAATTACAATGTAATAAAGTTCTAATCCTGAGAATTACAGACATGGTAAAAAGAAAGAAAATCCTGTTTTAGTTCTAAGGTTTAACATAAAAACTGTAATATCTTGAAGTAATCCTTTTCTGTTTGACGTTATTAGTCTTTCACATTGTTGTGGAGGATTTTGTTCCCACTCTTCTGTCCAGACATCTTCACTTTGGTCTTCCAGAAGTTCAGATGCGACTTTGCAACCGAAAGACAAGACGAGGTCTTCTCCTAGCAACCCGTTCAAACAAGCCATACTTGTTCAGTGTTTTTTGTAATTGTACTGTCTTGGAATTTTAAATTTAATATAAAAACTGAGCTCCTAAATCCAAAGTTAGAAAATGCTAAGTGTGGTTTTGATGACGTATGGTTAGGGGTTAGGGTTAACAGCCTGACCAAACACTATGATGATGATTACTACAAGCTCTCCATAGATGGTCTCTAGACCTGCAGAACAATCATTACAAGTTATTTGCATCACAGTCTGTTTATTTTTCTATAAAGAATCAAAGCTATGATTACCCTTGCCTACAGACTTGCTGTGAGACAGTCTATGTATGGAAATGGCAATAGGCCATTGATGTAAGACTGACAGGCCCCTACCTCTTTTCAATTCAGACATCTGTGAGAGCTGGTTTGCTCCAAAAATATCTGCAGTATACCAGAAATTGTGTGTTGCGGGTACTACCCTGCAGTGTTGGGGAGTAACGGAATACATGTACCACCATTACGTATTTAAAATACAAAATATGAGTAACTGTATTCCGTTACAGTTACCGTTTAAAAAGGTAGTATTCAGAATACAGTCACTTTGTTGAAATAAATGTATTAAACGGCAGTCTTTTCCTGTTTCACATGTTAGGCTGTGCCCTCTCTATTTTTGGTAATTCCACGCCAGTGGAAACCCAAACAAAACACGCATTAAGAGGCTCTAATGCCTGTGTCTCAATCTCGCAGCCCATGTCACCTCTATTTGCAGTCCGCATAATGAGGTGAATAAATATTTGTAAAAATTATTATTCAAAAAATTATTTAATATGAAGGTAATAGGCAGAGTGTTACAGGCATAGCCCTAAAGAATGTAGCCTCATGGGCAGCGTAGTCTGTGCTGCAGGGAGAATGGACTGCCATACCCGTTATGTGTCTGTGAGCATGTGGGGGGGAGAAAAAGGAGAGTCAAAAAGTACGAGTAGTCACCGACCAGAAACACGAGATGGAAGCATGTAAATATAATAATAACCACTGCAGCTAAAAAGAGTGCCTGACCAGCCCAGTTGTAAGTAAGCTATTAAGACTCGACTGTACACTGTGTTCGCGTTTTCCTCCAAAACAAGCAGCCTTTCAACGCCTCTCTCTGTCTCTCGGTAGCAAAGTTGACCCAAACAACAAAGTAAAGCTAGTTTTCGGCTGCAAGCCTGACACAGAATCCAATATATTATCCAGAGGTCCCTTTACTACGGTTTGGAGCCGCGGACCTGTTTTATATATGCGCGGAATAGTTTTCTATATGAGATCACTGCAAAAAGTGCAGCCTGACCTAATGTCCACCCTACTGTTACTAATTTTATATTAAGATTTAAAAATCTAGTTGGTATTGGTATGCCAAGTAACCTGCAGTAATAGTAATAAATCATACAGCAATAGTACATTCATGTAGTTGTAAACAGCATGATAATATATTAAGTAATCCAAAGTATTCAGAATACGTTACTCTCATTGAGTAACGTAACAGAATACGTTACAAAATACATTTTGGGGCATGTATTATGTAATCTGTAGTGGAATACATTTTAAAAGTAACCTTCCCAACACTGTACCCTGCAACACAAAAGAGGGCTAGGGTGCCTTGTGTCCTAAAACCAAATGATCGTTTCACTCGTAAACAAGCAATAAAATAAAAGGCACGTGCAAATATCAGTACTTACGGCTGATAGTTCAAAGGGACAAGACCAGGTCACACAAAATCCACAGTTCACACTAGTGGAAGGGACCACATGAGCTTTGCCTCTATCACACCGGCAAGATGTCCGTCTCCTTATCCTGAATTAAATAAACAAGCTAAATACCAACGTATTTGCTGTTTCATGCCATTTCAGGAATGGCTAGCATTAGCTGAACACATCCATACAGAGCAGAGTATGAGCTCCAAAGAAAAGTGCTAGGCTGAACGCTAGCGGCTAATCGCTATGGAAATCGCTCTCAGAATTACCTCTTGGGAAGGTAACTGGTCGTCAACCATGAAAGTTACAGCGTGTTACTCAAGTGTCCACTTGATAGCAGTAGCTTGTCTCTCCTCCCTTTCCAAAACCCCAGCTCCCTGCCAAATCCCACCCCCCTACCTGAAACTCTCACCAGATTGGCTGGAGCCACCAGAACTTTAGTACATGGCAATAAAATTAAAGAAAATAATAAAGGACACTTCAAAATGTAAACAAGACGGCTGTGAATCTAAACAACACACATCACATACATTCCAAACTCTTCCACTTAAAGTGTGAATAATACAAAATTATTACTTAAAATATTTTAGAACATTTTTAAATTTTTTCTGTATTTTAACCATTAATGTGATTTTTCAACATTTAAACACATAATGAACTCAAATGAATTTTTCAGTCATCAAAACAAATGAATTATTTTAGCACTGCAATGGTATATCTCTGGATGCTGTAGCTCCCCTGCTCCGCTGCTCCTCAGCTGAGACATCTTAATGCAATTTAAGGTGCTATTTATATTTCTGAGACTTTGCCATGTCTGAAAGGAGTCCAAAACCAGGTTGGTTGCCTTATATTTTCAAGTTAATTGTGGCTTCTTTTTAATTTTCTTTTTAATTTTCTAGGTCAGCTAATGTCATATGTTGAACTTAAGTATCCTGGCTTCTTTATTTCCCTTTGTTCAAAACTGACTATCATTTCTAATTAAGCTTAAATGCAGTTTCAGGAGTTATGAAGGCTCCAATCAATCATTCTTGTCCAGAACTAACTGTTGCAAAACTAACATAATGAGCTGGTTATTTACTGTAAACTTTATTAGTCCAACTGTATTGAATATTATAGCAACCATAGTGGAGGAGTGGAGGAAATTACCCTTCATAATAAACACTAATTCAAAAGATTTTGCTCATTTATAGAAATTGTACAAAGGAATCCATAAAAATGCAGCTTGAGCTATATTATCTGGAATGCTTTTCTTTATTGGATGTTGGCAGACTTTAGCCATAAAATCATATTTCAAGGTTCAGACATTTTTGTGATTCTGATGATGGTTTTGTGTTACAAGACATGGGCCTGTGGAAGTTTCAACGCAGAGGCAATAATAATGAAATATTAGAGCACACTTCTACTAAAGTGCAACACGGGAATTTATGGAGGCTCAGAAAAGAAGATTTATCCTCTCAATAGAATCACATTAGTTTATACTTAGGGCTCTATATTTCAGGATGCAAAGGTGGAGGTGAAAGCATACTAAGCTATATCAAAGCTGACTTTTAAATTGGTAGGATTTTTCTATTACTGCCCAGATTTCAGTTTAAGTGATCTTTAGTTGCATATCTAACTGTAGCTTTCAGTTATGGATCAGTATATGAAGGAACTACTTCATACTGTCTACAGAACAGCCAAATATATGAGCTGTTCCCTTTTTAGGATATATTTATCATCATCATTATTATTATTATTATTATTATTATTATTATTATTATTGGGGCTTTCTTCAGGAAAGCTATTAATAATTGTTCATCAAAGATGCAAGTCTGTCAGCTTATTACGTGGCTTACCACTTTGATCCAGACTCTATCATTAGTGCAACCTAGGAACCCTAATCTATGACAATGGTCAATTTTTTAGGGTGCTTGTGCTATAGCCAGTATATCCGAATAACAGTTGTCTGGTTGACATACTGCCGTGAGCACTTCATTGTTTAAAATTGCAGATAAATTAATAAAAAAAATAGGTCTCTGACAAATTGTTTTATCTAAGTTGATTCTGTAAAATGCAGTGGCAGAAATCAAGTCATGTAATGTCGTGCAGATTTGGCATATTCACATGGAGAGATCTATTTATAGACACTATCTCAGTAGAAACGGTTGTGTTTTATGAAATGTCTCAGCAACCATAAGGTGTATTATTATAGAATAATGGACAGGGTAGAGAATTTAAGCTGCACTTTATATTTAATGATAATTTACCAAATGTTTGCAAACTAATAAAGCTTAAACAAAACCAAGATGACAAATATTGTTAACATCATACATGGAAACATACATCATACATGAGTATCTTGAACATGTTGACACAGCAACTTCTGCAACATCTATTTAAACCATGAATGTGATTGTGTGCCATCTATTGGCTTTTGTAAAGCTGAAACAGTGTATATAAATATATATATACTGTATATATATATATATATATATACAGTATATATACAAGCTCGGGTCCTCTACCAGAGGCCTGGGAGCTTGAGGGTCCTGCGCAGTATCTTAGCTGTTCCCAGGACTGCGCTCTTCTGGACAGAGATCTCCGATGTTGTTCCCGGGATCTGCTGGAGCCACTCGCCCAGCTTGGGAGTCATCGCACCTAGTGCTCTGATTACCACGGGGACCACCGTTACCTTCACCCTCCATATCCTCTCGAGCTCTTCTCTGAGCCCTTGGTATTTCTCGAGCTTCTCGTGTTCCTTCTTCCTGATATTGCTGTCATTCGGAACCGCTACATCGATCACTACGGCCGTCTTCTCCTGTTTGTCTATCACCACTATGTCCGGTTGGTTAGCCACCACCATTTTGTCCGTCTGTATCTGGAAGTCCCACAGGATCTTAGCTCGGTCATTCTCCATCACCCTTGGGGGCATCTCCCATTTTGACCTTGGGACTTCCAGGTTATACTCGGCACAGATGTTCCTGGATACTATGCTGGCCACTTGGTTATGGCGTTCCATGTATGCCTTGCCTGCTAGCATCTTGCACCCTGCTGTTATGTGCTGGATTGTCTCAGGGGCATCTTTACACAGCCTGCACCTGGGGTCTTGCCTGGTGTGATAGACCCCAGCCTCTATGGATCTTGTACTCAGAGCTTGTTCTTGTGCTGCCATGATTAGTGCCTCTGTGCTGTCTTTCAGTCCAGCTTTGTCCAGCCACTGGTAGGATTTCTGGATATCAGCCACCTCCTCTATCTGCCGGTGGTACATACCGTGCAGGGGCCTGTCCTTCCATGACGGTTCCTCGTCTCCCTCCTCTTTCTTGGGTTTCTGCTGCCTGAGGTATTCACTGAGCACTCGGTCAGTTGGGGCCATCTTCCCAATGTATTCTTGGATGTTCGTTGTCTCATCCTGGACTGTGGTGCTGACACTCACCAGTCCCCGGCCCCCTTCCTTCCGCTTAGCGTACAGCCTCAGGGTGCTCGACTTGGGGTGAAACCAATTACTTGCCTCAGTACTACATGGAAGCTCCTGTCAGGCATCATATCGGCTAAGATGAACAGGCACATGGGTCAATACATGAGTGGGGCACAGAAAGGGATTGGCAAGAATACCAGAGGCGCAAAACACCAGCTACTGGTAGACAGAACAGTCAGCCGAGACTGCAAAACCAGACTGACCAACCTGTGCACTGCCTGGATTGATTACAAGAAGGCCTATGACTCAATGCCCCACAGCTGGATACTGGAATGCCTAGAACTGTACAAGATCAACAGGACCCTAAGAGCCTTCATCAGGAACTCAATGGGGATGTGGCGTACAACACTAGAGGCCAACTCCAAGCCCATAGCACAAGTCACCATCAAGTGCGGGATCTACCAAGGAGATGCTCTGTCCCCACTGCTGTTCTGCATAGGCCTGAACCCCCTCAGTGAGATCATTAACAAGACTGGCTACGGATACCGACTACGGAACGGAGCAGTTGTCAGCCACCTCCTGTACATGGATGACATCAAGCTGTATGCCAAGAGTGAACGAGACATCGATTCACTGATCCACACTACCAGGATATACAGCAATGACATTGGAATGTCGTTCGGACTGGAGAAGTGTAGTCTAGTATATTTAAGTGTAGTACATATATATATATAAAATATAAAACGTTATTTGCTTGCTCTGTTTGCTTAGTATAGTCACATACAATTGCTACTGTTGCTGTAGAATGTTCTTGACTTTTTAAAAGTTATTTTATCGACCAACAAATAAAAGTGAGAAAGTATCGAGGGCAATAAAACAGGTGTTAGACTGATTTCAAAACCAACTGCTTCTTGGGTGTTTTGTTGTTATAACAGTTAGTTGTAAAGAACGTCTTAAAATCCAGGCATTTTATATAAGTGTTTGCGCCAGTGTCGTGCCACACTTCAGAATAGTTAGTTTACTAAATTGTGGATGCTGTAGTTAATGAATCCCAAGGACTCGCTGTTGAGAATTATTTATCAGAATTTTAAGAAACTGAAGTAAATATCAAAAGGGTGGAGAAAACCTAAATCCTCTGATTTAAATACATGGAAAGACATGACGCACAAATGACCTATGAGAGATAAGATAAATAAGAGAGATGATTTTGTAAGATGGGAAAATATAAATACCTCAGGAAAATCTCCTTTACATGGATATTTTTCTTTTATGCAATTAGTATAAATTTATAGCATGTGCACATATATCTATGAAGAACCAACACTGTGCTTTATGTATACAAATACAAGGCATCCAGAAAGTGTTCACAGCACTTCAATTGTTTCACATTTGATCATATTCCAGCCTTTTTCCAAAATGGATTGCATTTGTTTTTCATGTGTTTATAGGGGTATTTTGCATAGAATTTTGAGGTAAAAAACACATGTAATCCATTTTAGAATATGGCTGTAACATTACATAATATGGAACAAGTGAAGCACTGTGAATACTTTCTGGATGCACTGTGTATATCGTGCCCAAACTGTCTGATATAATCCCTCTATTCATTCTGTTTTTCTTTTTAACCTTTTCTTTCTCCTTTTCCTAACCCTTCCTCCCACAACTTCACACCACCAAGCCCAGCCACTTTATATTATCTCAGATGAGATTTGTGTTATGATTAATTTTCCCTGTTTTCCTTTTTCTGTATGAATTTTATGTAATAATAATAATAATAATAATAATAATGATAATAATCAAGTATAATAAAGGATAAAAATTATTAGTTTTTATGTTTATCCATGTAAAAAATATCTATATGACTGTGCTGTAATGACAATATTTGTATGTTTATATGAAGTATCAAGCCTATGCCCACTGCTATGCCGGGTGTCCTGCTATGAAACACTTTATATATGGAAATGATTCTCAGGCCACTGGTGTAAGATGCCTGTGCCCTTTCCCATTTGGTAATATGTGTTACAGCTAGTGTAGTGTCAACATAGCAGTCTTGCATGTATGCAGTGCTTTAGCAACAATTTTGCTATCTTGGATATTCTGCTGACTAAGTGGTAGGTCTCTTTATGAAGTCAGTGATAATTTGGCTGATAGATTGGTGGTGGGTGTTGTTTGTTATTTGTGCATGTGCGTGGTGTTTGTGTGTGTCTTTATCTGACTCACAGTCTATGCCGTTTGTTTGGATCCAAATATATTATCCCCTACTACTGGATTATTTGAGGTTTAACAGATACCATTTAAATTTTCCCTATGCATCTTATATAATACATGAGGGCACAAGAAAGATGTACCTACTGCAAAGTACCTTAGAGTGGCATAGTTATGAATTAGTGCTTGTATGCACCTTGAATACAGTGAGATGAAAATGAGGTACTGCAGCAAGAATGCCATGATGTAAGGACGCTTTATGAAGCGTGGAGACTTGGCTAAATACGACATAAGAGAGGGAGAGAAAAAAAAAACACTTCTACCTGTCTCTTGTCTGTCAGCAAGTCCACCCTCCCCTTCTTAAAAGATTAAATGCCACGTGCATTGTTTAATAAGATTGTTTGGCAAGGACCACCATGCTTATATGTGTGTGGTTGTGTTGTAGGTGGCACTAGGGAAGTTTTAACGAGATTGCTGGCACAATATTATTTTTATTTTCTCTTGGCACCACATCACATTGTCTACTGGACATCATGTCTTTCTCTGTTTCTCCAGCACCCACTGATATTATACATGTTAAAGAATGAGGAAGCCAATAAATGTTAATTCAAAGACAGAGACAGCTCTTGCCAAGGAGATAAAAAGAGATGGCAGAGATGTAGCTATATACAGGATTTGTCTTTGTCATGTGAGATTTACCCTTGATGGCAAAAGTATCTAGTGTAAGGTATCCCAACAAAGTTTTATCTAACTCACAAAAGGCATTGTGTGTGATGGACAGTCATTTTGTCTAACAGCACGTGCTTGTTGAACTCTACAATTTTATTGTTGAGATAAGATTGAAATTTAAATAATTGACACACTGGTTTTGTAGTAGTTCAGTCAAACTTTTTTATTTATTTTATTGAACTTTATATTATATAGGCAGCACTAGTGTTTTCTGTTGTCTAGTTTATGTGAAACCAAAGGATACAGCTTTAACTTTCAAAATTTGAATTTAGATGCACTGTCATGGTGCTCCAATCCTCCTGTATTGGCTCACGTTTTCTGTCTGTCTCTCTTCTGTTCACACTCTCTCTCTCTTCTGTCAGTGTGTGTCTGTGTGCTTGTCTGTGTGCGTTTGCGTGTGAGCGTGTGTGTTTGTATTAACCACACCTTCTGTTGCAGGGGCGGGCCCTCCTCTGTTTCCCACCATTCAGTCCTGCACACCTGTGTAATTACCTCACCTGTTGACAATCCTGTGATCAGCTTGGCTGCTATTTAAGGAGAAGAAAGCCCTTCATTCAGCACAGAATTGTTAAGCAGGAAGCAGTCAGTGTTGTTGGCTCCTCTTACCTGATGCGTCATGGTGTTTTGCTCTTGTTTCTGCATCCCCTGTTTGTTCTCATCTGTGCAGGATTCCTGGATCTCCTTCTGATGTGAGTTACTGAGGGAGAGAGATTTTTTTTTTTTTTCCTGTGGGAAGAGACTGGATTTGCCAGAACTGGAGCCTCTCTCTTCAATTTACATTTTATTGTTGAACATTCACTGTAAATAAACATACTCAACAACTTTTGTCCTGTACATCTTCTTAGTTATGACATGTACATTGCAGGACATAACAGCCGTGACACACCAAATCACATAATCATGTCGTCTTATATACCAAAAAGAAATAACTGGTTATTGATAATCAAGCATCCAATGAAAAATATTACCACCATCATGCTACAATTATTTTTCTGATCTGGATTTGGGTATACTGTTTATGGCTTCATCTTATTCTTCAACTTTTTTTGTGTCAAAAAAGCATTAGCTTGGTCTTGGATGATAAAGCTAATTTTTCTGTTTAAATGTAGAGGCACTTTTTAGGCACTTTTTTCATTACCTTTGCTTGTGTTTGCATAATGTTCAATTTGGGTACATAAAATACAACATTTAAAATTTAAATTAAAATAAATGTCATATTGCTTAAATATTATTTTTTTAGCACATTAACAATGAGGTTTAGCTATGCACAAAATAGTGGGTAGAAATATCCTCTAAAGTGCTAGTTTTTACAGAGCCTGTAGTTTTTCCACTTTAAGTTGAATAAATAGTTCTACATATTTACTAGAATATTTTTAACACCAGTATTTGTTCTTCTCCTTAAGTGACAAATATATGGTTTCCAAAACCCACACTATATTGTGGGTTGGGATGTTGTATTATTATTATTGCATTATATATATGTCTGTGAAGTACTTTGTGATTGGTTTCTTGTCTTAAAAAGTGCTATATAAATACATTTTACTTACATACTTTTACTATATAGTGTATCTAAACTATAGAATATAATGATCTGTTTTTGTTTTTACTATGAAAAGAAGTTAGCACATTCAAATGTCACTTTAAATTTTACCTCAAAAGGTTAAATATTCCACTGCTTGCCTCTTCCCATCACTCTGTACGTTCAATATCTTCTCAGCTTTTAGACAGTTCACCTCTACTTTAACCTGTCAGCATGAGTGGCTCCAGTTGGAAAGTTCTTCTCTTAAGGGATATTGTGATCTCATTTCTGTCAACAGCTATCTTCTTTTGAATGCTGTAGGATCTAGTTATAAGTATTGGAGGAGCAATAACAGGCAGTCATGAACCTGAAGCATCTAAAGCTGTGGCCAACTTCACCCATCTCATACTATTTATGAAAACACCATCTATCAGTCGTTCTGTGTAGTTTCTGTGTGTGTGGGTGGGCGCTTGGTTGAGGCTGAAAATGGAGACAAGTGGCTTCTCTTTAGGTGGGTATGCTTACTCTGCGCCTGATAAGTAAAAATGTGATAAATTAGAATAATTTATTAAAATGTGAATACAAATTTCCAATTTAGAAAATAATATGAAAGGCAAATAAATGCTCCTTATTGAAAGACAGAAAACACGATGTACTGTATTTGCCTTTAACCCTGACAATCTGGGTCAAATTTCTCCAAGAATTCATATTAAACCGTTGTTGCACTATTTGTACTTTGTAACTGAATTTTGACCTAATTTTCTCAAAACAAATTCAAATGCTGCTGTATTTGTACTGTCTGTTAACATGACTTTACATTTTAGAATTTCATATGCAGCTCCACCGTTGAAGTTCTTTTTCACAATGAGATATTGTTAAAGTTCTTTTTTAAGATGACACAAAAAGGTCTGAAAGAACAGACCCTGTCTTATGAATAGGTAGAGAGTGCGTGTGTGAGCCACAGAGTTTTGTTTATGTGTGTGAGAGCGGGAAAAATAACAGACCTAAAAATAAATGTACCACACAGTGGAAGCGGTTTGTATCAAGTAATTTCTATCATCAAGTGAGCAATATGTCATTATAGTTAAGGGAGTTACTCCAGCACTTAGCAACATTCAACTAGAGCAGACTGACTGAAGTTAGTGTAACAAACTGACTCTGGTCCCTGAAATTCACAGCAGAATAATTTCCCCTGGGACATCTGACCGTGGCCAGAAGCAAACCAAGCAAAGTGACATCTGTCAAAGTTGTGACAGTGAAGCATTCCTCTTCTAAATTAAAACTAATCAGAGAGTACTTGCAGAGCAGCATGGCACAGGGGACACTGAATAAGATGATTAAGCTACAGTATCTACCTAGCCTGAGTGGTGATTTTGTACAGTTCAGATTTTGCCAGATGCTCTTTAAATATAAGAAGTGGACTTTTTTAGTTTGACTTGACGTGTCTAATTGGACTCCTTTCCATCTTGTCAAAATTTGAGGTCATTTTGCATAATTTTTAGAGACAATTGGTCAAATTACACTGGCATTAATATGTTCTATCATGGAAAACTATGATAGAAACTGCAGATGTGTAGTCATGCTTACATAAATGAGACCAGAAACACTAAAATAGAAATAGTTTGTTAAATGGCTCAATCATTTGTGATTGTTTTTGAAATATATGACTATGTGGACATTGCATGATAATTTCCATTTCAGAGTTAAGGGGAGACACAGTAAAAAAAAAAAAAAAATCTTGCTTTCTGGCCAGTCATAACTAGCAGCTGTCACTAGCTGCTAGTAACATCTGCCAACATTGATGTTTTCTATACATTTACGACATTTGGCACAAACTCACACATCTGAGTTACAACTCAGCATTTCAGAGAAGCTGAAGTGAGAGTTGACCTTTGGCAGTAATTACACCAACAAAGTCTTTATGTGAATAAAGTGTTTAAAAGAAGTGTATGCTGAACTAACAAATGTTTACTCGTTCTGTATAAGAAATTATCCAGTTACTGTTGCTGTTGTTGTCATCATTATTATTATTATTATTATATTTTTTGTATGTCATGATGGATATATTTGGAGCTTGATGTCTGCTAAATACATGTGAGATTTTAAGTAAAAGATCAGGTAGAAGACTATTGTTCTGTGCAATACTGTCATGCACTTCCCTTACAGTGTGACAGTATTGCTTTTGGTAGTTGCTGTAGCATTGCTGCATGAATGATGTAATCACAAATGTAGATTGGTAATCATTCAGCAAAACTAAAAAAACAAGAGCATTCTGGAGAACTGGACATCTCAAGGTTCCATAAAAACTCTCTGTACTCTTGTGCGTCTGTGTTGTGTTTTCCCACTGCTGACAGTGGTTGTAAGGTTATCGAGACACTGCACCTTGTAATTCTCTGTATTTATTGAATTTAATCCTTGGGCAACTGATTTTTTTTCTTTGTTTACATTGTTTAATTTTGGATTTGGACTTTTTTTTGTAAATTAATTGGTTTAAATAGTCTAAAATCAATGGTGTAAAACTGATGACTTAGTATTTAGAGGTATTGCAGACTTCCACTATGTCCAGTCCCTAATCACCCCACCTCTTATAAGTTGATTATAAGAGGTGGGAAGTAACACAATACAAATACTTAGTATCTAGCTTATAAATATAATATTTAGGAATCTATACTTGAGTACACTAACCAACGTTTTGCTTTTACTCTCTGTATTTTAATTTTTTTATACAAATATCTCCACTTTCTACTACTTCCATTTTCAAAATACTTACTTAGTTTAGATTTAATGCACTTGAGAAGAGGTTTTTTAAACCTCTTCTCAAGTGCATTACATCTGTAGTGTATCCACTTTTCTTTTTTGGTGTGTGTAGTCAGTCACTTCCTTGGTGTTCTGTGTCCATGTTCCCCATGTTTGTCATGGTTCGCGGTGAGTGGCTGGGATTTCCATGAGGCTCCTGAACCTACCTGGGATTCGCTCCTGGGCAGGGCTACCTCCTCCAATTCCTGCAAACCTGGAGCCAATTGCAGGCAATCAAGCCAGAGTGATTTAAGCCTCACGCTGACGTTCATTCCCTGCCAGTTTGTCATCAACCCATGTTGGTAACTGCCCCTCATGTGTCAAGTTCCATCCATCCATCCTCATCCGCTTTATCCGAAGTCGGGTCGCGGGGGCAGCAGCCTAAGCAGAGAAGCCCAGACCTCCCTCTCCCCAGCCACCTCCTCCAGCTCATCCGGGGAACACCAAGGCGTTCCCAGGCCAGCCGAGAGATATAATCTCTCCAGCGCGTCCTGGGTCTGCCCGAGGCCTCCTCCCGGTGGGACATGCCCGAACACCTCACCCAGGAGGCGCCCAGGGGCATCCTTGTCAGATGCCCGAACCACCTCAACTGGCTCCTTTCGATGTGGAGGAGCAGCGGCTCTACTCTGAGCCCCTCCCGGATGGCCGAACTTCTCACCCTATCTCTAAGGGAGAGGCCAGCCACCCTTCGGAGGAAGCTCATTTCTGCCGCTTGTACCCGCGATCTCGTTCTTTCGGTCACTACCCACAGCTCGTGGCCATAGGTGAGGGTCGGGACGTAGATCGACCGGTAAATTGAGAGCTTCGCTTACACTCAGCTCCCTCTTCACCACGACGGACGGTGCAGCGTCCGCATCACTGCAGCCGCAGCACCAATCCGCCTGTCGATCTCCGGCTCCCTTCTCCCATCACTCGCGAACAAGACCCCGAGATACTTGAACTCCTCCACTGGGGCAGGAACTCATCCCCGACCCGGAGTGGGCACTCCACCCTTTTTCCGGCTGAGAACCATGGCCTCAGATTTGGAGGTGCTGATCCTCATTCCCGCTGCTTCACACTCGGCTGCGAACCGTTCCAGTGCGAGCTGGAGGCCCCCACCGATGAAGCCATCAGAACCACATCATCCGCAAAAAGCAGAGATGAGATTCTGAGGCCACCAAGTGAAAGCCCTCCGCCACTTGGCTGCGCCTAGAAATCCTGTCCATAAAATTATGAACAGAATCGGTGACAAAGGGCAGCCCTGGCGGAGCCCATCACCCACCGGAAACAAGTCCGACTTATTGCCGGCAATGCGAACCAAACTCTTGCAACGGTTGTATAGGGATCGAATGGCCCGTAACAGTGGGCCAGACACCCCATACTCCCGCAACACCTCCCACAGGACACCCCGAGGGACACGGTCGAATGCCTTCTCCAAGTCCACAAAACACATGTAGACTGGTTGGGCAAACTCCCATGCACCCTCAAGTATCCTCGAGAGGATAAAGAGCTGGTCCAGTGTTCCGCGACCAGGACGAAAACCGCATTGTTCCTCCTGTATCCGAGGTTCGACTAACGGACGAACTCTCCTTTCCAGCACCCTGGCATAGACTTTCCCAGGGAGGCTGAGGAGTGTGATCCCCCTATAGTTGGAACACAGTTCTCTATTTGAATTACCTTGTTAACGAAACTTCTTGTGCTGCAGTTTCTGGATTCACCTTGGCTCAAACCTTTGGCTCACGCTCTACCCTTGGACTCAGGATACCAAGCAATCATTCTGGAAATCACTCTGTGCTTCACCTACCTGCCCTCCTGCCATCCCACTCCATCTGAAAACCCTGGATCTCAGGTCAGCCTTTCCATGCCACTCAGCTCCCCCGGATTCTCGTCACCCCCTGTCGACAGTCTTTTCTCTTCAGTGTGACTGTTTCCTGTCCTGCTCCAGTCTGCATATCAGGCACCATTCCCTCTCCCTAGTTCTGCATTCCCCTAGCCATGTTCCCCTAGCCATGTTCCCCTAGCCATGTTCCCTACACCACGTCAAGCTCTATGTTTTATTGCTTTAGTCCTTGCCACTTTTCCAGAGCTTAAGCCTAACCAATAAAATATTGTTAAACCACTTGTCTCTGTTCTGGGTTTCTGCGCCTGAGTTCAGTTTCAGTACAGACCACTCGGTCCTGTGACAATGTTGTCCTGATATGTCTCTTTGGTACCGTCCAAGTGCTCGGCTTGGGTTTATTGAAACTAGCCACCCCCTTAAGACTGTTGTTCCTCCCCCTGGACTAGCCTTCCCAGAGACTGTGCCTCCTTTGCCTGATTTGGCAACCCCTGACACTGTACCTCAGCTAGCCATTTCAGAGGCTATGCTTCCTGAGCTGGCTGAACTAGGTAACCCAGAGTCTGCCTCTTCACCTCATCACCTAAGCGCAAGCACCTGCTGAATTCCTCATCTAGGTTAGTTGATACCAGACCCAGACCTGCCCCTCCTAGGATGACGGGTTCTACGCCTCACATAATTAGCGTGTCATTGTCATGTACAATGACAAAAAAGGGCTATTCTGTTCTCTTCTTTCTCATCTGATCCTGTGTTGACTGGACAGTTGGAACCTGAACACAAGCAACCAGACCCTCTGCCAGTGGGTCCCAGATTTTCTGTGCTGGCTCTCTTGGCAAACTACTAACAGTCACCTAGCTGTCATCTAGAGAAACACCACCCAAAATACTGATTGGCTTGCTGCCTTGCCACCCACTAAGTCTCCAGAGGGGGTCCAGCCTTCTTTGCCAGTGGTCATCTGCCAAGCTTCTAAAGGAGATGCACTACCAGTCAAACACTTGGACACACTTTCTCAAATAATGTTTTTTATTTATTTTTACTACTTTCTACATTGATCTTGATAATCGTACTGTAGAATGATGGACTTCCACTTAAAAAACTAACAAAAAAACTGATGTCTATCCTCAACACCATTGTGTTAACACAAAGCTGAATTCTCTAGAGCAGCAAAATGCTAAAGCTCCTGCTTTTATAGAGGTAGTTGCACTTGTTGATGATGGCTTAATCAAGTGCTTTTAATTATCAGCCCTTTTTTACTGATAAGCAAATGGTTTTTACTTATCTTATTAAATCCTGAGGAAGCAGTGTATGCTTAGTTTTTCACACACTGCTTCAGCATTTTTGGCTTTATATTTATTAAATAATTAATTAAATTATATGTCATGTTTTGCAGTTTATCTGAGGTTGTATATATCTAATTTTAAGGCCTATACGTACCAGAATCTTATTATTAATATTATTTATTGACATTATTTATTTATGAAACATAAAACCCTTAGAAACCAGAGAGGGTGTATTTTCTTTTTACCATGACTATGTGTGCTATATATATATATATATATGTATATACATACATATACAAAAAAAGTGAGATACAACAAAAACCCCGAGACTAATAAAACAGTGCCTGTCCCTCCTGGGCCCCTCTATAGCGTTTTCTTATTTCAGTATGAAATGATACATTAACCACTGGCTAGAATAAATTACTTTTTCATGAAAACACAAATTCAACTTTGCTCATGGAAATTGTTTTAGAATAGTCCCCTTTTTGACCAAAAAGAGTATGTGTGTACACACCTTCAAAGAATGAATGAAAATAACCCACCCTTTGCTCTATTTTCCTTTCCTTTCTTAGTCCACTGTACTTTTGTGTTCCTTTGGGGAATTCAATGTATTCTGAATATACTGGTTTAAACCATAAAAACTCATGTAAATCCATTATGCAACCTGCCATAAATCTCTCAAAACCCACTCTCATAATCCTAATCCCAGGTTGCATATTAAATTAATCCAGTGTTTAGATCTAATCCACTATTCTCCAGGGCAGCAAATGAGACAGGCCCAAGAGATATATAATTACTGAAATCCCCATAATCAAACTTGCTTTATGTTCCCATTCACTTGGTAGTTTGTTAGAATGCTTTTCTGTCATTCTGCGCGCCTCTCTGTTCACTTTCTGTTTCTCTACCTCTCTTTACTTCAGCCCCATAGGGAGTTCCCCATAGGGAAATATTCCAAGATGTAATTATGCAGTCTGCTTTTCATAATTTGAACGTTTACACTCCATGGCTGCATCTCTCATCTCAATCAACAAACACAAACAAATCAATTAAGATGGGATATCAGCCATGTTTACTTTGCCGCTTGACAGCAAACTTTGCTGGGGTGGTGAGGCTCCCTCTGCCTCCGTCCTCTGCCTTTCGCAAATATCCAAAGATAAACTCGAATGTGCAGAAAACACACAATTTTGAAAACACGTTAGTATTGTAAGAAAGCACACATACAAATGCATATAAAACATTTATAATACATGAACACAGTATGTGAGCACAAACATATACTAAGAACAAAAACACAACTGTGTTACCACTAATTGCATCAGTTCCATCAAGCCATTCTCAGAGAGCCACAAACACAAATCAAATTAGCACTTCATGTTGCTGTGTCCCCAGCCTCAGATACTCCAATTAGGCCATGACAGAAGGGATAGATTTATGCACATACACATACTCACACATTTCAATAGTTTGGGGGTATCTGTGACGGCAAACTTTCAGAAGTTTCAGTTGATTTTTGGTATTGTGATGAGATAAACTATGTGTGCATGTGAGCTGCAGGAGATAAGGGAACAGAATCAGAGACAGTCGGGAGAGAGGGGATAGGCCTTTAGAATGTACTGTTGGAGCTTGTTGTACACTCACACATTTCAGATTTGGATCATTAAATGACTTTGTCCCTGAGGCTTTTCCTTGCATGTTCTAAAATTTGTTAGTGTGTTTATGTGGATTCAGTATGTGTCTATTAAGGCTAGGCCAACAGCTGCTGATTACAAATTTCATAACAAAGATCTGAATTCAAATAAAACATAAAGCCATATACACTGTGGATGAACTACAGAGGCAATACACATTTGAAATGCAGTAGCCTATCAGAACATATGGCCAATAAACACTTGGGTTAAACCATGCCATAAACTCAACAAGGCTGACTTGCAGAGAAAAATTGTGGGGTTTTTTTTTTGCTAAATTCATGACAAATTTAAACATATATAAATTCAGAGCGATTGGCTGTTACTGCAAAAGTGTTAGCAAATATTAGCATTCACTTAGAAATTATAGAAATTATAGTCTATTACAATTCACTGCAATGCAAGCTGCATGAGGCTCATCTCAGAATCATTAACGCATATGCACCTCTTAGGAAAGACTGTATATATGCGTGGGGTGTGTGTATATATATCAGAGTGTGCATTTGACTAGACATCTCAGACTATACCTGATATTACTTGAGATGAAAGAATTGCTGTGAAAACATGATGTTTTTCTGAGGAGCCACTGACCTCCCATGTCATACTTGGTTTCAATTACTAAGAGCAGGAATCATTTAAACATAATCTCTAGCTCATCCAGCTCCTACGACTGCCTTAGATTTTTTTTCTAAACATTCAAATTGACCTTGTTTTTTTTTGGTTTTTTTGCTATTATTGCACATTGCAGTAAATGTGCAATAGTCCCTCTCAGTTAAATTGTGTCCCAGTAACTGTGCCAAAAGAACAGATGGGGCATTGTCTTAAACTGTTTATTAGTATTTCAAATACTTTAGCAAAAGTGTTCAGGAACAGGAAAAACAGATAATGTAAAATATGGTCATGCTAAGCAGATGACTTGGTATGTTTACGTTAATGTGTGCAGGGTATGGAAGATTTTCTTCTTGTGTCCTCAAGCCTTTGAAGTTTCAAACTTTTCCTCTTTTCTCACTCCATCAGACAGCTGCTCAAATTCATCACACATATATAAATCATTCTGTGTATCTCCATGTGTCATATGGATGTCTGAAGTTCAATAGATTACCTATACCAAAATTATTTCATTCCAGGGTACAGACGAATATCAGGAGAGCAAGAAGAGGAGAGTGTGTGTGTGTGTGTGTGTGTGTGTGTGTGTGTGTGTAGGTGTGTGTGTGTGTGTGTTGGGTGCAGGGGGTACTGCGAGAATCAAATATGCTCTGTCATTTCTATGGCTGTAATCTGAACTTAATTCACCTCTAAAGCCCAGAATTCAGTACATTTAGGGGAAGCTAAATGGCAAACAGATGGAGGGAGGAAGAAAGTCAGGTGAAGAGAAACAGAGCAAAGGACATTCTAAAGCCAAGACAACTGTGGAGACAGATGGACATAGTGAAATCTAGAGCCTATCTCCAGACACAGAAATTGAATCCCCTTGATAACACAGAATAGAGAGTGTTGGTGGGGGTGTAAAGGACCAAGGTTGCCTGTGCTCAGAATACAAGTTCAAGTGTGAATGACAATCCCTTGTGGACAAGTGTGTACATGTAAGTGTGTTTTTGTGAACATCTTGGCCATGCAAAACTAGACGTGTGTCTCTCTGTGCTGGAGAGGACCAGACTCTCAAGCTCAAGGTTTCCCTTTAGTGCAGAATACAAACAATCCACAAAGAGCACCAATCTGTTTTAACCTATGGACTCTTAGAAGTGTGGAAGACACCTGGTGTCCTTTATCATGGCCAATAGACACTCTGAATAGTAATAACTTACTGTGTGCTAGGGAAACTGTGTGTGCTTATCCATTTGTTCATTGAATGCAGCGGTTTGACATAAAGGGCAGATTTTCCACATTTTCAATTCTCTTAGTACTATAGCTATGGTAGTTTAAAGCCAGCTATGATGGGTTTTTACATTGTTTTTTATTGAATTCTGTATTTTTAATACAAAATTATGTTAACACATATATAATGAGTAGATTATAGAAAATGCTGTCTTGTCTTTTTCATGCTACAAATGTTAACATGTCTAACTAAAAATGATAGTAACGTAACCCAAAGTATGCTCAATGATAAGATTAATTCACTAACATTTTTGCAAGATGTTACATGAAAGAAACAATTGTATTGCAATATAAGCACTCTGCAATATTTCCTCACTGTGTAAGTGAACTTCAGATAGTATTACAATGTAGTAACTTCTTTGAAAGATGGTAGTTTTCTCTGTTTCTTTATGTGTTTCTTTATCATCATATTTACAATAACATTGTTTAACCTTAGCGGAGGTAGGGAAAAATGAATGTTCTGATTGTTCAAGCTTGAGGACTTGTTGCATTGTTCTATTAAACTGCAAAATAAAATACTGCTAAACGTAGGTAAAAACAAGCAAACAACATAAATATATTGTAAAAATTAGGTCTGGTGTCTCGCAATCATACTCTGAAGTCCAAGCATACTTGGGTCATGTAGCAGGAAACAATACAAAACACACAAGTCCACTTCTGAATGGCTCAAAAAAAAAAAAAAAGACAAACAAACAAAATGGCCTATTAAATGGTCAGATATGACTTGACCTTAAACAGGCCATACATGTTAAAAACCCTCCAATATGGCTGAATTAAAACAATTTTGCAAAGAATAGTGGACCAAAATTAAGCCGCAGTGATGTGAAAGGCTCATCGCCTGTTATTGCAAATGCTTGATTGCTGTTCTTACTGCCAAGGATGGCACAACCAGTTATTAGGCTAGAGAGAAATTCCTTTTTCACATGAGTCCAGGCAGGTTTGGATAGCTTTTCCCCCAATTAAAAAAGGAAATCAGCATTAAAAAATATTCTTGGTCTTTGTATAATATTATTATTTTTGATCTGATACATGTAATAATGATAAATATATAAAAAAGAGAAAAGAAATCAGGAATACTTTTTCACAGCACTGTATCCAGCACATCATTTTACTTCAGGGCCAAACAGGTTCTATAGTGTAAGACAAAAATCAAAAACAAACAAACAAAAAGAATAATAAAATTATTTGTGAAACCTAAATAAGGCATTCATATAGGAAAGTCTGAAGCTAGTGGCACATATATGTTATATGTTAGAACTTGATAACAAACATGAAATAAGATTGTCAGATAGTCTTGTAATCAGACATGGGGATAGTATTAGAATTATAACGTTAATAAAATATTTTTATGTGAACATCTCAAAGATGAATAAACAGCAACTAAAAGAGACGATACTTTACTACAATAACCGACTGGTTACACGCTGTTGCTTATGAGACAAACAATCACATGCAGATTCCATCTTTCCCTTGGCCTACTTCATTTGTCTCCATTGTTTTTGTTATGGAAAACACAAAAGAGCTTTATTTTTAATAATTCATGAAACAGACGTGAAATAGCTAGTACATCAGCAGTGGGAATGGTTCTTTGTGAACCCGTGCCAACCACTCATTGTTTTTTTTCTTACAACTCTTTAACTGTTTCCGCATCACCTGCTTATGCAGTAACACATGGAGACATAAAGACCCCAAGCCTGGAGGCACTCCAAATGTTCTAGCAGCATCTAGACACAAGAGACCAATTACAACATCAGGATGTGTGACCCTTAAAGAATTACTACAAGCACATATTTGGAAATTGTGCTTGTGTTATATAGTATGCAAGAAAAATGTCACTTCTTTACACCACTGCAATATGTCTCACTAAGAACATCACTGCATCTTGCTTTTCAGCCTTCTTCTCTCTCTTTAGTTGATACTCTACATCTTCCCTTCCCTCCCTTCCTCTCCTCCCTTGTGGCCATGGTAGGAGTTAAATAATGCACCTTAGCATCCATAGTTTCAGGGTCAGTTATTTTTATGTTCCATTAACAATCCCTCAACTAGAGGAACTGTAATCAGAGAGCAGAATCTTACTTAAGAACCAAGAGGTACCAATCTCTGAGTGCCATGTTGAAAATGGCAGGAGGCCTTAGCAGCAGCAGTGGGATAGGACAGCACTTTGAAGTGAAGCATTTGAAAAAAGGTGCCTGCGATTGATTTCACGCAAACAGGTCTGAGAACTTCAAAAGGCTAAAGAAGGTTTTTCCCTAGCTTTGAATTTACCACTCTCACAAACCAGAGAGATAAAACCAGGTTCAAGGAAGGACATTATGTTGCAGAGCAGAATGTGAGTCCTCAAATGGTCAGGTAGCATTTACTTAAACAAGAAACTGGCCAGAACAATAATGGGCAATTGGATGTTTTAGAATGCTTGAAAAACTAGATAGAAACACTACAAGTAATAATCCTGCAATTTTCAGATCCACCTTATATACAAACACAAAGCAGAAAAACAGAACAAGACAAACACCAGACTCATACACACAGATGAGGTTTGATTACTGTCACCAATACTGTGTGCTGGTCTGTGTGCAAAAGAAATGGTCTGTGCTGCAGACCATTTCTTTAAGCCACAGATTTTCCATCCTAGGGCATAACTTTTAAGCTGCCCCCAAACAGCTTTCATTCCTCTGACAAGCTTGTCAATTAATCTAGCCAAAATGCAGTCATAGAAAAAAAGTGACCATATCACCCAGGTCCCTGAAAGCTTGGATTATAACGTAAACCAGGGGATTTTAGCCTTCCTCGTGATGGATTCTTAGGCAGCTCCACAGCTTGCCTTTTGACAGCTAATTATTCCATTTAACATCTTCTAATGGTTATTTTTCGTTTAACTTTCAATGACTTCAGCTGGTTTAAATCCCAGTGACACACAGAGTCCTTTGTTTTCAGACAGCTCAAATATCTGCTTTGTATCGGAGCTGTAGCTAAAAGTTTAATCAATCATCTAATATTTTTTAAATTTTTTTGGTGGGTTCTGTTAGTGATTGCATGTCCTTGGGAGATTTTGTGAGGTTTACAGAAACAAGATCCAAATCTCACAATAACTTTCATCACTTTGCATCTTTGATGGTCTAACCACAGCTATAGCCCGGGGCACTCCCACACATGCTGAGAGCATTTGACTATAAATGTTCCCATACAACTCACCTAATTTTTGGCTTTACACATGCAACCTGAAGCTTTTTCTAGCAATAATTGCTTGTCACTGTCTGTCAATCCGGCACAATGACGGGGTGCACTTCACTGTATTCACTTATTAAAAGGCACCACACATTCAGACACACTATGTACAACTCTGAAAACTATTCCAACAGCAGCTGAAGCTGTATTTTTGGAGTTTTCAAAATATTACTTAAACAAAAAAACATTATTGATAAACAAACAAAGTGATAACTAAACAACTCTTTTGATTACACTGAATTATGTCTAAAGAAGATTTTTAAAATGGGACTTAATTACCCTGGATAGCATGGTTGCATTCAAGAGACTTTTCATCTCATGATCTAAAAAAATATTAACATGTCTGAATTATAAAAAAAAAATTAAATACATTTATGAGTAAATAATACCAAATATTAACCATTAGTGAGGGCTTTCCCCTTTGGAGGTGTGATGAGGGTTGTTGACCCACTACTCATCATGCGAGTCAGGTGTAGGTCATTACCATCACTGGGATCAGTGGGTGAAACTTTTATAAGACATTGTCCCACCCTATTGAGGTCCCCTGAAGCAAGGGGCATGTGGGGATTGAAATGCCTAGGAAAGGATCTCAAGACAGTGGCGGTGTTCAATGATCGTCGTTCATAGTCAACGTAGATGGCCTCCTTTACTCCTCGCTCAAAACATCTGTCTTTTCAGTTAAAAATTTGAACAACTGCATATTCAGAATAGTTTTGTTTTTTCTTTACATGCAGGTGTACAGTTCAGACTTGTCCTGTTGAAGTGGCTCGCCTATGATGTACCAATTCATTTATGGAATGACTGTTTGGTTTCTCCTATGTAAAGTCTGAGTACTCCTTACTACACTGCACAATGTGTGTTATGATATTTAATTTATTTATGAATGTTTTGTCCTTGGGAGGAGCAGGTTTACATACATAGAATGACAGATGGAACAACATTGTTGTCTGTTTCCCCTGGTTTTCTCTGCTTCCTTCACTCAGCACACAGGTGAAAGCCACTGTCCCTCTCTTCCCCATTTTGGCACACCTATCAATCAATCAGCATTTGACTTACCCATAGGCCATTTGCGTGCACCAACATGCAGTTGGGATTTAGAGGACTGCACAGGAGCATGTTTGCAGTGGGGGAAAACCTCTTTCCATACACTGTCCAAACTGAGACCATATGGAGACAGAAACATTTGTGGAACGATAAATTACTTTTAAGGCAGAAGGGAACAAAAACAAATATACACATGTAAACAGCTGGAATGATTTAACCAAATATTGTATTTCCACGTGTTACGGCAGAGAGAGACAAGGGGAGGGGCAAGAAAGAAGGAGGAGGAGAGGGAGAGGACAACACCAAGCCCAGACACTTCCACAGCCTCACAGGATGTAACACCACATATACTGAATTGAATGTTTAGCGGCACATAAAAAGGTGAATTTGAAATTTACGGTCAGTTAGAAAGATCATAATAGCTAGGGAAAAATCAATCATATCTATCTAGCTATCTATATATATATGTGTATATGTACATGGCACATAATATTAAGGAGAACTACGCAATATAACACAACTCATTAGTAACAAATTTAAAATCAAGATGACTGATGGCTTCCATGCGGATAAACTTTACTTCAGGAACCTGACATTTTCAGCTGTAAACAACGTATCACTCACTTGCAAACTCTCTTTCTCTCATATGCACATACAGTCACATACAACACGCTTTCAATCTGCTTTGATTGCCTCTCTCCCACTAGTCTATTTGACTGGCCATCACTGTCTCTGCCTCTCCGTGTTGCATGTTTCCTTACAGAAGTAAGTGTCTCTTTTGCTTCATGTCTTCTTTCCCACTGGACCTTCTCTGCACTCCAATTAGGTTTGTCACTCAACTACTGTGAGTGGGATTAGGGGAAAGACAGAACAGGCAGAGGGAGGTGAGGAGAGAAGGGGAAGTCAGAGAGGGATAGTTACAGAGAGAGAGGTGGGTTGGAGAAGCTTTTAAAAATATAGAGAGAAAACACAAATTTGAGTCAGGGCAACAGAGAAGGAGAATGAGAGAAAAGGGAAAAGAGAGGCAGAAAATAATAGTGAGTGCAAGCAAGGGGCTACAAGCGAACAGCTGGATTTGGCCTGGAGGACTTCTGAATAATGTGGTGCCATTAAAGCAGGATTCATAAACTCACTACCCTCCCTTCTCCTCCCCTCACCTCTCTGCCTATTTTCTCTGTTTTATCCCTTTACTTTACTATTCCCATAACATACATAGGCGATGGTTTTGCATTTTGTCTGCAGCAGATTTACTGCTAGTCAAACCACACATGGGCAATAATCCACAATGCTGTCTTATACCCTAGCTATTAGCAATGTATAGTAAAAAATGACAAAAGGGTAAATGTTTCCTATGAAGATGTACAGTTCTGCTGGCTTTGGGCAGCCCTCGGTACAGTAATACTGCATGAATATTTGATATCTCAGATGTTGTGCGTATATTACTGTATGTTGATAATGTTGTTGTTACTAAGACCAGGGAGCAATGGAAAATCAGCAGAAGGAGGAAGTATACTGGTAGCTGTCAGACTGTTTGAATTCATGCTGCTAACCCAGTGCTGAACTTTGACCTGGTCGCAATGCACAGCTGCTCACTTTAGTAGAGAAATACTTTATTTAAAAGAAATCAGAGCACTGGCATTCAATAGCTCTACATTTAACTGGTCCGGAGAGTGTATTGGTTTATATGAAGCATGCATTTAAGTATGCTATGCATACACCAACAGTGCACCATAAACACTATAAAGGAATAAATACGCAATAACTTAAAAAAACAAACAAAAAAAAAAACCAGAACCTCAGTGGTGTACTTAAAGAAGTGCTCTGGTCTCAATGGTAACACCTACAGTCATGGCCAGAAATTAACATACAGTCATCATGGGCATAGATGTCATGATAATTTTAGGGTTTTATTTATTTAAAAAAATATTTTCAATGGTGAAATTGAAAGCCCAAAATTGCATGACATTTATGCCCATGATGACTGTATGTAAACATCTAACCACAAATGTATAAACTTGCATATTCTCAAAGACACGGGTAAAATGCAAAATTTGAACATGTAACCATGCAAACATTTACCAAGAATCAGCAAACACAGATTTCAAGGCTGATGGGAATTTTATTCATCTTGTGGGTATTTTGTTAGAAATAAAAGTAGTGAAGTTTTTTTTTTTCTTTGAGGCAGTTGCCTTTTATTTGATAGTGCAGCAGTGAAGAGTGGGCAAAGAGAAGCGGAAGACATGCAGCAGAGGGCCATAGGTCAATCTTGAACATGGCATTGCATTTCAGCCAAATGGAATATGGTTAGCTGCTCAACCAGTGAGTTAAACTGGCACCCAACTGCTAAGGTTTTATCTGATCAGAAAAATAGATGATAGTTCAGTGCATCACAGTAAGTTCATTATCTGATATCCATCATTTTTTGTAACACATTTCTCCACCTATATCGTGCTGCTACCTCTCCTAGAAAGCATCACCAAAAATGTGTACTATACACTATTTGTACCAAGTTTCAGGGCATTTAAGAAAAATCCAAAATGCCAACACCATGTTTGTGCTACAGGTATTGCTAAAGTCAGCGTATACTCTAACCATCTAACCATCAATGCAGCAGATGTGGCATGTTTTAAACAAAAATGCAAATTTTATTGTGGTTGTCCAAAGTTGTTGAGACGTTTAATCCTGCAGCAGGGTGGACTGAGCAAGACTCTGAAAATGCTATCCATAGAGAACATGGATGAAGAAAAATGACAGAAGAAATAGAGGAAACTCTAAGGCAAGGAGACAGATAATACCACAGAACAACATGAGCCCCAAAGAAAATGTTTTTCTTCATACACTACTTATTTCCACTTGCCCAGACTGCACTACCTTAAATTAAGGGAAAGTTCAACAAGGCAAGTCTGTGCAATAATTTGAAACTTTAAGAAATATTGAGGCATGACCCATTTACTGCTAGGAGGCCGTATGGTGACTTCAAACAATGTTGTATTTTTATTTGAGTTTGCTTTGTGGTCTGCTTCATTGCCTGCAACCTGTTTCTGGGACAGTGATTTACAAATCTCCCCTGAGAGACTGTAAGGAGCCAAGACTAAACAGACTTTTGTCATTTTTGATCTTGTGATGTTTGATAATAGAGGTGAACAGGATGCAGTGTGGTTTTGTTGCTTGAAGTGTTTCAATCACTGGTTTCTGGGTTTAAAGAGAAACATCAGATAAACAAAAATGCTAAGAACATGTAAAACAGGACAAATCTGTTGCAACACGTTTTTTTTTTTCATTTGTTAAACAATTATATAGCTTTATTTTATCTACAAGTACATTAAATAAAAATTCACAGGTTAAGGACTTGAAATTGGATTTTCTGAACAAGCTCTTTTGAATGACATATGGGAGTCTTGATCAATACATTGTTTCTGCCACGGTTTTCGTTCTCTCACATGAAAAACTGTAAGACTTTCCAGAGAACACCATGTGTCGTTTGAGTGAGCTGGTATTGTAACCTTGTAATCTTATTACAGTCCTATATGTCATCCCATAAATACTTGGGTAATTTTAGACAGTAGAAATATATGTTAGTATTTCATTTCTTCTCACTAGTTATTCGTTTAAATCAAACTGACCCATTGGCAATAAAATTTGATGACAGCTAGTTCTCCGGAGTCTTGAAGAACTTCTAAAGGTATTCTTTGCATGGTGGCAGCTTGATGTTGTTTCATTCTTTGTCAAGATAATCCAACAGTGCTAATCAAGCTTTGAGGAGGCAAACCCATGACTGACTCATTGTTTCTTTTTTTGTTTGTGTGTTTATTTTAATCCAGGTGTGCTTTTACTGCATTGACTATGTTTTTGGGATCACTGTCGTGCTGAAAAATGAAGCTGTTGCCAATCATACGTTTCAGATGGTATTGTCGACCAAAATGTTATTATACTTTTCTGCATTCATAATTCCATCTGTTTGGACAAAATCCCAACATCGCTGGCTGACGTGCAACCCCAAACCATGACAGAGCTCGCACAGTGTTTTACGGACTGTAGACAGTCACTGTTGTATCTCTCTCATGACCTCCTTCATACATATTGACCCAAAATTTGAAATTAATTTGGAATCACTAAAAAAATGTATGCCCACAATGCTGGCTTTAACTAATTTAACTAATTTAATTACATATAATATTTCCATGTTTCATATCATCTAAGTATAATGTAAAACGTAAAATTTATTGGAATCTTGATTTGTATATATTTAATTTATTCCAAGCAAATTTTCTCTGTGATTAATTGCTTAGTGTCTCAATAATATTGTTTCCCTGCATTATTGTAGTCTCTACCGTACAATATAGAGCCCCTTGAGGTGACTGCTGTTGGGAATTGGTGCTATATAAATATACAGAAATAATAATTTGAATAAAGCTTTGAATCCATACAGGGAGTGCAGAATTATTAGGCAAATGAGTATTTTGTCCACATCATCCTCTTCATGCATGTTGTCTTACTCCAAGCTGTCTAGGCTCGAAAGCCTACTACCAATTAAGCATATTAGGTGATGTGCATCTCTGTAATGAGAAGGGGTGTGGTCTAATGACATCAACACCCTATATCAGGTGTGCATAATTATTAGGCAACTTCCTTTCCTTTGGCAAAATGGGTCAAAAGAAGGACTTGACAGGCTCAGAAAAGTCAAAAATAGTGAGATATCTTGCAGAGGGATGCAGCAGTCTTAAAATTGCAAAGCTTCTGAAGCGTGATCATCGAACAATCAAGCGTTTCATTCAAAATAGTCAACAGGGTCGCAAGAAGCGTGTGGAAAAACCAAGGTGCAAAATAACTGCCCATGAACTGAGAAAAGTCAAGCGTGCAGCTGCCAAGATGCCACTTGCCACCAGTTTGGCCATATTTCAGAGCTGCAACATCACTGGAGTGCCCAAAAGCACAAGGTGTGCAATACTCAGAGACATGGCCAAGGTAAGAAAGGCTGAAAGACCACCACCACTGAACAAGACACACAAGCTGAAACGTCAAGACTGGGCCAAGAAATATCTCAAGACTGATTTTTCTAAGGTTTTATGGACTGATGAAATGAGAGTGAGTCTTGATGGGCCAGATGGATGGGCCCGTGGCTGGATTGGTAAAGGGCAGAGAGCTCCAGTCCCACTCAGACGCCAGCAAGGTGGAGGTGGAGTACTGGTTTGGGCTGGTATCATCAAAGATGAGCTTGTGGGGCTTTTTCGGGTTGAGGATGGAGTCAAGCTCAACTCCCAGTCCTACTGCCAGTTTCTGGAAGACACCTTCTCAAGCAGTGGTACAGGAAGAAGTCTGCATCCTTCAAGAAAACATGATTTTCATGCAGGACAATGCTCCATCACACGCAGCGTCCAAGTACTCCACAGCGTGGCTGGCAAGAAAGGGTATAAAAGAAGAAAAACTAATGACATGGCCTCCTTGTTCACCTGATCTGAACCCCATTGAGAACCTGTGGTCCATCATCAAATGTGAGATTTACAAGGAGGAAAACAGTACACCTCTCTGAACAGTGTCTGGGAGGCTGTGGTTGCTGCTGCATGCAATGTTGATGGTGAACAGATCAAAACACTGACAGAATCCATGGATGGCAGGCTTTTGAGTGTCCTTGCAAAGAAAGGTGGCTATATTGGTCGCTGATTTGTTTTTGTTTTGTTTTGAATGTCAGAAATGTATATTTGTGAATGTGGAGATGTTATATTGGTTTCACTGGTAAAAATAAATAATTGAAATGGGTATATATTTGTTTTTGTTAAGTTGCCTAATAATTATGCACAGTAATAGTTACCTGCACACACAGATATCCCCTAAAATAGCTAAAACTAAAACAAACTAAAACTACTTCCAAAAACATTCAGCTTTGATATTAATGAGTTTTTTGGGTTCATTGAGAACATGGTTGTTGTTCAATAATAAAATTATTCCTCAAAAATACAACTTGCCTAATAATTCTGCACTCCCTGTATATCTCAGTTACACTTTATTAGTGCTTCATGTTTATTGAGGGTGAAGAATCTTCAGTCTAATGTTTGTGTAATTTGGAATAGCTCAATCTTAAGAATTAAGACACCTCACTTCCACTGAGGTGTTGGCTAACATGAGACGATCAATTAAAGGGCCAGATGCATCTCTATCAGGTCTTTTCTGTATTGCAGTCCTCAAGGACTTTCACACAGCTACTTTTCTACGTTCCTCAAAGATTTCACTGACCATCAAACAAACAACCTTTATTTCTCACATACACAATTATACAGAGTACAACATGTAGTGAAATGCTTGTGTCCGAGCTGCATTCCAGAATACAGCACTACTCCAGGACTTGGTTTTATTAGCATGGGGGGGTCTAGCCAGGACCCTTACTGGATACCGGGTGGGAATCAATCTTGTGACTCCCGCTCGAAAGGTGTGTAGTCTTACCACTACACTATCCAGCTTTAGAACTAGCATGTTTTTGGCTAATTGCTCTTTAGGAACCACCTAGTTGGTGCTAAATACTATTTCATGCCTGTAAAACTGCATCATCTTTAGCATTTTACATTGACGTAACAACTTAAACTGGGACAAATTGTGTTTTTGTGACAGTCTGTTAGTAAGTGCCTAAAGACCCAGTTGGAAATTGATACTGCACTGAAAAAAACAGTGAAAAGGCCCATGCAGAAATATTTAATACTTTTAAATAGATTTCTCAACACATTTTGGGTTGAATGTGTTGTGTCATTTTTTTCTCTTTATGCTTGTTTTTAGCAGGGGGAATCTGACTGGTTGTCTTATTTAGTGATTTGATGTTAGTGATGCTGATTTATTTTGAAGAGACTGATGTTCTGTGACCAAAGGAAATAAAACAACAAACAAATATATTTTTAGTATTTAAAATGTGTGATAAAATTTAATTATATTTTATTTTATTGTTTCTTTCTTTGACTGTGTGCCATTTAGATTTGTGCATCATGGTTAATTCAATATCAAAAGAAAAACATTAAAGGTGTTTTAGAGGCTGAACAGTATTTCTTTTCATTTGAGGTTATTTGTGTTTATGAAATGGGATAACTAATGATACTGTGTAGATTTTAGAGGAAAGAAATCCAAAAAGAAAAATGACCAGCACATAGACACAGTCAACAACTACAATAAAAAAGCCATAATCCACATCATTTTTCTCAAGAATCAGCCTGAACAGTTAAGCGAGTTTCCTTAAGTCATTTATCATACCTATAATATGATGTAATAAAGAAAACCTCTGACTATAGCTATAATGAAGTCACAGTAAACTGAAAAGCCACCTTAATTGTATTTTACAAATGAAAGAAAGTGGATAAAATAAGATTGGGTGGGTTAATGCCCTGCAACATCCCTGTTTGTCCCCCCTCTTTTCCCAGTTGGTTCTCTCAACCAATCTTCGAAAGCCTCCCACTCTACTGCACTGAAAGGTTTAGGTGTATTTGAGAGCATATGTTCAGGTTCAGTAAAAATTTCTTTATCCCAGTTCTAATGCTGTAACCAGAGCGATTGCCTGCTTGAGAGATAGGCTGCCCCACTTTGAAGTGTATAAGGTACTCAGTATGCGTAGGTGAAACTGTAAATGTGCTTATCTTGTGTCAGTGTGTATATATGTGAGAAAGAGTATATGTGTATTCTTTGTGTTTGTGGGTGCAGTTCAATAGATAAGGGGTATCCTGAATAGGTTGAGTAATAGCATTAGGTTGTGAACAAATTCATGTGAGAGCAGTGTGTTCCATCAGCATCTGTGCAAAAAGTAGTAAGTCACTCGTACAAAGAAGTCATACACAAGGAGTTCACAGAAAGGGACAAAGAAGTTCAGAAATATGTGTGTGCAAGAGAGAGAAAGAAAAAGAAAGAAAGGAAAGTGAGAGGGGACAACTCAGGGTGAAAAACAACCTTGGCTAAAACAGCTTGAAGCTTTTAAACTACTCAGAATTCTATGCTGCACCTAAGTATTCAAGGACAATCATGAATACCCTGTACCACATACACACACTTTGTTAGGAGTACCTCCTCACAAATAAAACTTATCAGTCCATTTGACATGTGGCCTTTTCACCTCGTTTAACACCAAAACCCGATGACAACCTTCACGCAACCAGAATCTCAAGGCAGTGACTTAAACATCAAGCTTCACTAATGTGATAATCAATGGAGAGCCAAAAGTGCCCGAGCTGATAAACTAAAAGGCCTTACAAACAGCAAGGTTTGATCAAGCAGGCCTAACCATAGCCCTTGAATCAGGGTGAGAAAGATGAAGAAGAGAAAAAGAGAAAGCATGTGAGGGGTGAGGAGGGTCGTGGAAGGAGCAGAGGGGTGAGACACAAGGCCAGATGATGAGGGGAGAAAGGGAGCGAAGGGCCCAGTGGTAAATCTCTAAGGAGAATATGATGTGATTTATGGAGGCCATTACACTGAAGGACAAACAAATGGGGGTTATTAGCAGCATATCAAGAGATGTACATGCACATGCACTTATGGACACACACCTACAGCTTAAAATCACACACACACGCATTTGTGTATTTGCTTTAGATGATATATGCAAAAATATTTTTGATTTGTAAGTAGCTCTGCCAGATTTGCATTGTATTAAAAAAGACAGTAAGCAGTAAGTGTGTACAACAAGTAAGCATGCAGTGACTATGTTTTAAGATGAGGCTACGGCAGAAGCATCACAAAAGCAGTATGATTGTATAAGTGTAAGTGTGACCGTGAAAACAAATTTGTTTGCAAAGGAAAGTTAATAGTGTCGTTGTTTTCAGTACAGAAGTGCATCATGGTGGAAAACTGACAAGAACTGACAGTGAAGAGCAAAACAGACAGAGGAAAATAGAAGCGGAGAAAAAAGACGGGGGAGGAAAGAATAGAGGCATACATACAAAACAGGAGGAAAGACAGAGGCGGACATACAAAGCAAAGAGAGAGGATGGGGGAGACAGAGAGAAAGAAAGAGAGAGAAAGAAAGAGAGGGAGAGAGAGAGAGAGAGAGAGAGAGAGAGAGAGAGAGAGAGAGAGAGAGACAGAGAGAGACAGAAAGAGAACAAGAGGTGCCAGTTTGCAGATGAGAGGCTTGGAAGCCAGAAGGCAATTTAAACAGGCTTGGCTCCCTCTCAGGCATGACAGACTGCTCATTCCCCATCCTCACACACACACACACACACACACACACACACACACACACACACTCAAACAGAGAGAGAGAGAGAGGGGGAGAGAGAGAAATACAAAGTCATTCATGCATGCTGGCATACAAAACTACTAAGAAAAGTTAAACAACCAGAAACACTCAAGAAGCACAAGTGTGCAGGCAGTTGTCACAAAGAAGTACAAAAATGTGCAGATGCATATGCAAAATGCTCAAGCTTTATGGAAGTGTGAACTATACAGCCACAAAATCCTTTCAATCCCCCAAACTCTGCATATATACCAAAATGTGTGTGCTCAAGCAAAGACACACATATTCAGTGCTAACACAACACACACACACACACACACACACACACACACACACACACACACATCTCACCTTAATCATTATCATTTCACAGCTTGAAACTGGGAGTAGATTGAATCAGCTATTGTGTGATGGCAGACATACTAATGGTTATTAAAAATCTACATTCAATGCACTCTCACTTTCTCAATTTGGGCAGCTTGCCACTCACCACAGCCCCCACAGATAATAACAGGAATTTTAGCCTAACTCTACAGCTGCTTTGTCTTTTCTGGCAGACAGAAATGAAAGAGATGGAATCTAACCTGTCCCCGTGGCAGAGCAGTTACTCCAGTCAACTTTTGACTTTGATTGACCAAAGACTCTCTTTTTATATGGTTCACTTGAATGCTGAGCACAACACACCTTGCTCCTTTTTGTTCTTTTTTCCACGTTTGACTTCTATGTTGTTGGAGGTGAATTTATTTTCTTTGAAATTCAATTTCATCATGTCTGTCTGATGCTGTTGGTCTGTTTGTTAGTTCGTTCTGTCTTAGTTGTATCCACTCAAAGTGGCTCGTATTAATTATCTCTCTCTCTCTCTCTCTCTCTCTCTCTCTCTCTCCATATATATATATATATATATATATATATATATATATATATATATATATATATATATATATATATATGTGTGTGTGTGTGTGTGCATGTGTATCAAATGAAGCAACATTTAGTAGCCTGATAATTAGATATTCTTAAGTGTGAGTACTTATCGCTCAGTTGTTTTGAATTTAAAGGTTGATCCCTAGTGGGAAAACATCATTTCAACTAGGCTGTGAATCATTGTGGTATTTGATAATATGTAAAAGAAAGTTTTCATTTTTCCTGATATTTGTTTTGGGAAATATATTGAATAGTCTTAGAATGATGCATAGATTTTTCAGGTCTTCATGGGGCTTAATAAAATTCCGTCTCTTCTTATCAAATATTTTTTCCATCTAATTGTTCTAGCAAAACTCGCTTATCCCTTTTAGTGGGCAAGACTGGATTACACTTCTGACATGTGGTGACTCTGCAAGAAAACAGTTCAGACAAATGCAGTTCAGACTTTAAAATAAAATAAACCTTAATCTTTGGAACTGGCTTGGTCTCACATTTTCACACTCCCCCCAGAAATTTAACACTAAATGTCAAAGGTTTTTTATTGTAATAAAATGAGAATAATGGGAAATAAAATAAACAAAACATGATTATTGTACTACAATATTTCATTCATTCTGAGTGATGGAAATAAACATAAAAACAGAAAAGAGTTTAATAAATTATATGTTGACTATATATTTAATATTGATTGTAATTATTAATTATGTCTCATCATCAGGTCTAATGACGATCTAATGATCTTTTACAGTAAATAATGCTTTGAACTGTATAGTGAGAATTTGACACTTTAATTATTGTATGTTGATAAGTCAACATCATTTCATAGTGGGGCAACTTGGTTGGTTATATTTAAACAATTAACCAATACTCAGTGATGAGCACTATAGACACATCAAATAGTCATTCATAATGCTATAACACTGAACGTAATAAACAGTAAAGAGGTCCCATTGAGGCTGGATGTGGATGATACTTTTATTGGTGTGCAATATACAAATGAGTGGAACTAAGGTAACTAAAATCATTAACATATTAAAACTGAATTAATTTAATTATTTTTTTTGGACAGTGATCATTTTTAAGTTCTATAAAAGTACTTCTATGCATATAGTGAGTATACAAAACCAATTTGTATTACCAAACCTGACACTACCAAGTTAGGCCTTGCAGAAAATATGGCTGGTCAACAATTTTACATGTCCATGCACAAATAAATTCCAATGAGTGGGCTTACATGGACTGAGTGAATCTGAGCTATAAGTGTGTGTGTGTGTGTGTGTGTGTGTGCTTCTGTGCATGGCCCTGGGTGAATGTGCAACTACTGCATATTCGCAGTACCCTAACACAAGGGGCTACAAGGTTAATGAAAACAGGTCCCAGATACATTTATACAGATGGCACTATGGATTATGAGTGACTGGCTGGCTGACAACCACCTATTAACATGTCTGACACGTTTTTGGACTGTCTACCTGGCCTGTTTGCATCTAAGCACACCAAGGCCCAGTTCCAGTCCAGCCTCTGCCCTCTTACATTGTCGCAGAGTATAAGTCTGTGTGGGGTCACATTCATGGATATGGAGAATCTCTTAATTATGAAGTAGGTTGGCAATACACAAGCAAGCATTTTGACTGCCTCACCATTCTCCAACAGAAACAGAGACTTCCAATCAGCATGAGCACTGATTTATACTGAGGCCATCCATCCATCCATCTTCTGTCACTTATCCAGGTTCTGGTCACAGGGGCAGTAGTCTTAACAGAGAAGCCCATACTTCTATCACCCCAACAAAAACCTCCAGCTCATCTGCTGGGACACCAAGACATTCCCAAGCTAGACCAGTGAGTCCTGGGTCTGCCCCAGAGTCTTCTCCCGGTGGGGCATGTCTAGAATTCTTCACCTAGGAGTTGTCCAGGAGGCATCCTAGTCAGATGCCCAAACCACCTCAACTAGCTCCTTTCAATGTGGAAGAGAAGCAGCTCTACTCTCTCTCGAATGACTGAGCTCAATGCCCCCAGCCTCCACTGGAATGCAATCAAAGCTCTGCCGGATATGGGAGTTAACGATCTTGCTGACTGGGGCCTCTGCCAAACATTCCTGGTGCACCCAGACTATAAGGATGGGTCTGTCAGGTCTGTTCAGCATCCTCCCCTACCACCTGATCCAACTAACCACCAAGTGGTGATCAGCTGAAAGCTCTTCACCTGAGTGTCCAAGATATATGGCTGCAGAACTGATGATATGACCACAAAATCGATCATCGCTCTGCAGCCTAGGGTGTCTTGGTGCCATGTGCACTTATGAACACCCTTATGCTCAAACATGGTGTTCATTATGGGCAAACTGTGGTTAGCACACAAGTCCAATAACAGAATACCATTCAGGTAAAGATGAGGCAACCCTCTCATAAACCAGGGAAGATCCCCAATGCACAGGCAGCAAACTCGGGAGATACAAGTATACCCACGCCTGCCACCCCACCTCCACCTCTCACCGACGGCAGCTCCAGAGTGGAACAGAATGAAACCTCTCTCCAGGAAACTGGTTCCAGAGCACGAGCCATGCTTTGAGATACAGACTATATCTAGTTGGCATCTCACAACCCCACGCACCAGTTCAGGCTCCTTCCCCACCAACAAGATGACATTCCATGTATCACAAGGCAGAGTGCCAGTACTTTCACCTCTGACTCCCACTAAACCCCTATAGATGCTGCTGTGGATGGTGGGCCCACAGGAGGACGAACCCATGTCACTTTTTCGGGCTCAGCCAGAAAATCTCATATCCTAGATATAGGAATAAAAGTATTTCTTATTTTGTTTTTATCTTATCTTATAATTTGCAAAAAGCACTTTATTTGCAAGTAGGAGACATTTTCTTATTCATTCCATACAGTAAACTCTGTAAATACAGTAAATTACTTTTTGCATGCCACACAATGCAAACAATATTGCAAGACAACACAAAGCTTAGGATGCTAACAAAGACGTAGTCTTGAAAAAGAAAATCACTGCGAGGGGGCCCTTACTTTTGTGAGTGCGCTTACTAGTCCATTTCTAGCTGTACTGTATGTCTTGTTATATGCAGGTTTGTACCTTGGACTGGTCATGGCTATCCTCTCCTTCTCTATTTCCTATTACTAGTGGGATATTTTTTTATCTCTTCTTGGTGTTTCTCATCTTTACCTTCATTGACCGAACTGTCTAACATAATCTAATATCTCCTCATAGGGAACTCGGTTGCGTAGAGAGATTAAAGCCTGCAGGTGGAAAAATAAGGAAATGGAGTCTGAAAGATTGGTAAATAAAACAACAGCTTGGGTTTTTTCTTCTCAGGTACTGGTAATAAGCACTTTCCCCTCTCTTTACTTTGTTCTAACAAAGGCGACTCACTTTCAGTTCTCTAATGCAGTTTTAGTTCCTGAAACCTCATGTTGCATTTTCCTCTCCATCAAAGCCAATTTAACATTGGTTCACTCTTTTTCTATGGGAATCCACAGGTAGTCTTAAAACCCCATTTCCAATGGTAAGCCTCTCAACTCTAATGCTCTTGCACTGAGAGCTTCTTTGTGCTTGTTAAGTGTGTGTGTGTGTGTGTGTGTGTGTGTGTGTGTGTGTGTATGTGTGTGTGTAACAGAGAGAGAGAGAGAGTGGGGGTGCATGTACATTCATACTTTATGTAGTAGTGTAAGTATTTCTGTCTTTATTCCTGTGTACCTCATGCATGGGTGTTTGTGACTGAGAAAAGGAGCTTTCACTGGTGTTTGATAATGTGGTGCCTCGCCGTGTTGTTGCCAAACCCTTTAAACATGCTATGATGGTCTTTTTACCTCCACCCCCAACCCCCACCCCCAATATGCCACCCTCCATTCCTCCAGACAGTTGCTATGGTGACCATCACGACACCATAGAGACAGCAGTGGGAAGCTGACTGGGAGGGTGGAAGGGGGGGAAGCGGCACTTAGGGATGAGAGAAAGGATGCCAGATAGAGGAGAAGATTTTTTGTACACAGAAAAAAAAGTGGAAGAAATGCTCAAGGAGATGTCATAGTGGCTGTGTAAGGGCAGCTGTTGTGAGAGGGAGGAGGTTATAGAGGTGAGGGAGACACAGAAATGCTGGGAAGGAAAGAACCTGAGAGAGACTGTCACTGAGTGTGTTTTTATAACTAAAAAGCAGCACTAACGCAAAGGAAAAATAAAAATCCGTATTTAGGTTGTGTATATTTTCCACACAAAAAATGGGCTTCAGATGTGAAAGTGTGTCCTTTTCATTGAATGCTAACCTTGAAAACTATTTCAGAAACGCCATTATTCATCTAACCAGCCCCCATGTTCAATTTCAAAACTTAGTTCTCCCACCAGCCAAACACCATACTACATCACAAGATGAACTCCAGAGAAATATTGCATTAGCTTTATTTACTCTGTGCTCTTCAGGAGACAATTACAATCTGGGCCAGGAGTGGTGAGGATGAGGAGGAGTAAGAGGTGAGAAGAGTAGAATGGTGGAGTAGGATGCTGGTTGCTTTGGCACTTACTAAAAAGCTGCATTTAGTACAGGTAAATTATAGGCCCTATTTCTGTTGTGAGCCTGTTATGAATGCTCTAGCATCTCTGCAGTTCTTTTATGCCTGTGGCTGTGTTCAAGTGTGTGTTTGTGTCACAGTGTAAAAGCGAGTGAAAATCCACATTTGCTAACCATGTGTATATGTGTGCATCGAAATATGTGTGTCTTCACTCACCGCCCACAAATAAACCTCATATGCCAGAGGGCCAAACATCAAGGCACTGTTGTTCCTTATTAGGAGTCCCAGTGGCTTAACAGAATTAGCAAAAAGAAGCGAGCAGTGCCGCGCCCTCAGATGAGCTGATCTCAACATTGATACCTGTCACATTTAAAAGTCTCTGTCTGCAAAACCGTAGACAATGAGATTTATATATGCAAAGGGCAAATACATTAGTGGAAACACAAACCTGTCAGTTGCATTTCGCAAGCATGATCTGACAAGGGATACAGAGACAGGAGAGAACTTGACAGTGCACCTAGAGAAAACAGAAACATAGTTTTTTTTATTCATAGTTTTTGCTGTAAGATAGAAAATTATATGAGCACTGAAAAACAAAATAAGGCAACTGACTCTTTTTTTTTTATTGCTCTGGTACAAGTTTAAACGTCACGATATTAAGACACTAAGGGCGTGAGGTAATGGAAGGAATAAATCTTAACTTGGTGACTCATATAAAGCTGCTTGTGGAGCCTAAGTACGGTACACATTTGTCAGAAAAAGAGAGAGAGGTAGTGCCAGAAAGAGAAAGATATCCTTATGATTGAGAGCATGATGACAAATACTTCAGTCTGGATGGAATGTGCCTTGCTGTTTCTTCCCCAACACATAAAACCAAATCATCTGTGTTTCACTGCCGAGGAAATAGGATTCAGAGCTGGGTTAAATGGTGTTTGCAAAATATTCTTAGCATTTCTTGATCTTGCTTGAAATAACAGATGAGTGGGGTTTGCAACATAGGAATGATGAATGTGTCTTAGATAAAATGAACAGTAACAACAAATAAATCCTAAAAAAATTCAAGATTATTCTTGTATACATAATATGTTTGAAGATGTGTGTGATCTGACACATGTAGCAAAATCTTCTACACAAAGAAAAAACAGGGGATCAGTGACAATAAACATGACTGGGTTGCAAAGAGGGGTTGCAGAGGTGGGGCAGCTCATTTCAACTAAACTGATTAAGATTAAAGGCGCACTCCAACTATAGAATTATACACATTACAGACACACACACACAAAACACACACACTTTATTCATACATGCCTCTGAAGAGACTCAGTTACAAGCAATTAAATACCAAAATCACACTAAACATAAAATAACAATTTCAAAACACCATAGATTGAAAAGTCAATATGTCATAAAATCAAAAAGTAACAATACAAATTTTTTTTTAAAAATGACAAGCTTAAAAAGATATGTTTTAAGACTGGCTTTATCAACTGGGAGAGAATCAACATTGCAAATATGGTGTAGGAGAGACTTCTAAAGATGATAGGCCACTTGGCTGAAAGCTCTAAAGCCCTTGGTGGTCAGGCGAGCAGGTGGTAAAATCGGAGTAACAGAGGGGGAGGATCTCAAAATATGCTAACATCAGAGAGAGACTTGAAAGTATCGTGCAAACTCTTAAAGTTAACATAGTATTTTACAGGAAGCCAGTGAAGCTGGAAATATGCAGACTTAGTGACTGATATGTGCTTCAAAATTTTAGATATTATTGAAAACAAGTCAAGTCAAGTCAAGTCAAGTTTACGGTGGCCCTGAAATGCAAACCACAAAAACAAATCACAAAACGCACAACAAATTGAAAAGCGCAAAAACAAATTGAAAAGCGCAAAAACAAATTGAAAAGCGCAAAAACAAATTCACTTAACGCAAAAACAAATTGAAAAGCGCAAAAACAAATCACAAAATGCACAACAAATTGAAAAGCGCAAAAACAAATTGAAAAGCGCAAAAACAAATCTCTTAACGCAAAAACAAATTGAAAAGCGCAACAACAAATCACTTAACGCAAAAACAAATTGAAAAGCGCAACAACAAATCACTTAACGCAAAAACAAATTGAAAAGCGCAAAAACAAATTCACTTAACGCAAAAACAAATTGACTATGTGCACGATAGCATATGCTAGTTCCGGTGCGGAAAATCCTGTGTGGAGCTTTGTTTCCGGTGTCCTATTCGCGCCCTGTTTAATGTCCAAAAGAAGTTAACCAAATGAATGAATTAAGCGTCGATTTACCTTTCCATAGATGTCTTGGTCATTTACCCAATATATCTGTAAATGATGTTCACGGACTTGTCGATATTTTGCCCCCACGCCTCAGAGCAAAGGAGAAAAGGGATTCAAATGTTATATTTCTCAGCTGTCCCTGGTTTATTGCGGTGTTATGTTCTAAAAATAACCAGCGATGGGTGAAATCAAGTAGCCAATTTTATTTTTTTGATGCGTGGACATCGTGGACATCCAGTACTGCACTTTTTAATTTAGAAGGTAAGTCACAACATACCCTTCATACATACTAATGTATAGAAACCCTCACCAGCAATCGTTCATTTTTGTGTGGCTTTTTCACGGTTTGTTAACATGCTGTGTAGGTGTGGACATAACGGAAACATCTGTGACTGTTGTTCACCTGTAGTTTGAATGCTGAACATTTGCCTGTTTAAAGAATAAGACCAGTCACTATACAGAGATGTGCTTCTGAATGTGGACGATGTGTCTTATGCTGCAGTGATGCAGTTCTGCTTGTGTTGAGTGATGCAAACAACCAATCGATCTAAACTCTTTAAACGTCAATCACGTGGTTACCGCTACCGCGAAAATAATCGGGACGGTAAGCCAATTTCTGTTTTAGCGCATTTGCGCCGCTGTGTGTTTTTGTGGTCTTCTTTTGCGGCTAATTTAGTGAATTTTGGTCTGATCGTGGTGAAACTTGGTGTGTGGAGTCAGTGATAGCTCTGGGAGCTAACCAGCCTATCTTTAACCGGTTACTTATATGAAGTCTGAATAATTTCTGGTTCGGTTTTGTTTGTTTAGCGGACTTCTGCGCATTTACGTAACTGCTCGTTTAATCGCGGATTATTTTCGGTGTGTTTGGTGGTTGTAGAAATGGTTTATATGACATTTTAGCTGAGATTATGAGGTTTCTGTGGATACCACACATGTCTGGACTTATATTTCTCAACCCGCGTTATAACTGAAGCGAGATCGATCAACTGGAGACCAGACAACAAACGACGGAGGCACCAGACGAATGCAATCAAACGATGAGTTTATTAACACAGGAGAGGCAACATCTGCATATGTCTTCCTCTGACAAAAATTCATCAAAACTGGTTTTATACCATAGAACATTAACGCCCACACATACATCGTCAATACAAGTCAAAAATACATTGTTGACAGACATGAGCGCATCTTATACATTTTAATAACTATAAACAGTCATATAACTTCTCTTTTCTATAACACCTGCCTTTTAAGGTAATAAACTTCAAGCTTCGGGATCGTTAAAAGCTAATAATTGACCCTCGTCACCAATCACTAAGTAGACTGAATTGGCGCAGGTCTCAAAAAGAGAGCAGAAGACACTTGGGCCTTCGCTCAGGCCTGCCACTAAATTAATAAGTGTATTGTAAGCATGCATGCAATTAACCTGCTATGTTCTCATCTTCCCTCAACATGTATCACCTGGACACTCTCACCAGTGAAGCTTAAAACCCTCTTGGATGGAACATCAACTCTAAACAAGCACAGTTATGCATTGTGTATAAAATAAACTCAACCTGTGAATAAAAAGGTCAATGTAATGACAAACATATTCAATGCATTATGAACCCCATAAGAAATATTACTGATAAAATAATACTGTAGAACATGTTATTAATGCATTTATCATAAGGCAGATTATATGGTTACAATAAAAGAATCTCTGAATCCCAACATTCCCTCTTTTGACATTCCAACAAGGAATGTCACCACACTTCATGTTGTATCACTCCCTGCCCCACTCTATGGGTTCTAAGTTCATCTGGTAGATGCCCTCAACCCAGCCAGGGTTAGCAACCCTCGCCATTACCTTTACCAACAATCCTCTGACACAAGGAATGATACAACACCCCACAATGACCAGTATCCCCAAAAATACACCCAAGGAGCATATCACTGACATTGCCACACCTTTCCATCGTCCGAACACGGATGTCATCCAGGACTCCAGCGGGTTTTCGATACCTGAGTGCTCATGCATAGTTTTAGACAAAGTTTTCAGGCCCTCCAGAGCTCGGGTTACTGAGCCATCTGGGGCAGTATTATTGGGAATAAAGGTGCAGCACATGTCTCCGAACATGGCACAGACACCTCCCTTCTCTGCCAGCAACATGTCAAGGGCCATTCGATTCTGCACGCCCATCAGCGAACTTAGACCCAATTGTTCTGCGAACCCCATCATGGCGTCTCTGGTTAGGTTAGAGAGTCTCAGCAGATTGTAATGAACATAGTTAATGCGATCAACATTCTTATTAGGCGTTATCCAAATTAATATACTCTCAAATCCTGCAGCTACCTGATTTACCAGCTTGTACTCATTAGGAACTCCCCTGGGCACTCCTATGGAGTCTATCCAGGTCGGCGAGTCAAAATGAGGATCATAAGCATGTGTACCCTGAGTCCCTCTTCTAGCCAAAATGTGTCTCTTCCCTGCGGCACATCTGGCTGCCATCCTACTCCTGTCCAACCTACCACGTCTTGCCAAGCACACCACTGATCTGTTATATAGGTGTAAACGTGTTTCCCCCACGAGGGGCCCCAAACAGCCTTACGGAAGCATATCATGGGATGATTGCAAACCCATATATCATATGCTCTCCAGCTACTACTAGCTCCTGTACACTTAATAACGTCACACAAATCAAACGTGAAAGAGCTGGTAGAGCCTTTAACATAATTCAACTCTATGCCATTATTCATGCTGAGACACTCATCACCTTTACCTGACACCTCGCGCTTTTGTCTTTTTACCGATCCCGTTTTAGGAACTGCAGTCTCAGGAAGTGCTGTGCTGGACTGGCCTCCGTGTTCAGACGAGTGGTTCGGAGTGCCCTGCAAAATATAAACAATAAACAACACAGCCATCGTTAATATCACAGTATACAATAGACATGTGGTTGTAAGAATCATTTTAATCAGTTTTTTCTCATTACGTGTCTCTGACTCGTGTGTCTGCATCATGTTAGGTAAACTTTGTGTTCTGGAGTGAAACTCCCCTGCTTCTGGAGTTCTCAATTGGTCACTGCTTCTTTCTTCTGACGTGGTGACCTCAGCTGCTGCTCTTCTCTCTTCGGCCTCCCAGGTAGACTACTGGTTGGCCCGTTGCACAGGTGAGAGGATTTATTTTGCCTCTGCTCGTTATCGTTGACACCTGTGTTTGATGTAGAGGAGTTTTCCTCTAGCAAGCTCTCATGTGCTGGCGCACACTGCGATCAATGATACCAGGTATCGCCTTTCCCTTTCAGTTGAACTGCTGTAGTTGTCCTGGCAACGACCTCATAAGGACCCGTCCAGCGTGGCTCCTTCCACTTGCGTTTGAAAACCTTCAGCCAGACCACCTTCGCCTCTGGGGTCACCTGGTCCGCCACATGCAGTCCAGAAGTAACCTGTTTGGTGAAACTGGAGACAAGACACTTCAATTCATCCCAATATTCTGCATGAGACTTGTTACCTCTTGTGGTGTGTTCCGCCGGAACCTCTGTCCAAGGTGCTGGAAATGGCCTTCCCGTCTGCAACTCATGCGGGGTGAATCCTGTTGACTTATTAACAGAACATCTTATAGTCATTAAAGCAATTGGTAAAGCTGAAACCCAGTTTAACCCCGTCGCTGCGCAGATTTTAGATAACTTGTTTTTCAAATTCAGGTTCATTCTTTCTACCTTCCCTTGAGACTGAGGATGGTAGACAGTCCCAAACCTGTGTTTTACTCCCAACATCTTCTCTACTTCCTCCAGGTCTCGATTTTTAAAGTGGGTTCCATTATCTGATCTAATGCGCCTTGGAAACCCATGCCTGGGGATATAATGATTGATTAAGCACTTAATCACGCTTTTGGCGTCCTCCTCCGATTAAACGTGATCTCCTCCTTTTTGCCCCCGGTACCAGAGACGTGGGGCTTAAGTGGTTAAACGTCAAAATCTATCATTAGATTTTTTTGTGACACAACAGTGGTGAGTGTTCCCACCTTCTGCTCTTTGGAACTTAACGCAATCTTTCCATTTTCAAGTTTTGGACATGATTTTGGAGTATATCTTCGCAGTAGCGATTTACCGCAAAGTAAAGCTACCGGAAATGTGCAACCCCACATCCGGCCTCAAACCAGGAAGTTAGCATTTTCTCGTGCACATAGTCAATTGAAAAGCGCAAAAACAAAAACCAAACCGGAAGAGGTAGGTACCAATGCTGCAACAACAGGCATCACTGATTGGATGATGGATCCGGTAGCCTTTTGAACCGGAAGTTGTTCTGTTCGGAAGTTTGGTGACTGCTCTACCAACTTTTTTCCACAACTTGGACAAAACATGTTGGCTGTATCCAGTGTTGGGGAGTAACGGAATACATGTACCGCCGTTACGTATTCAGAATACAAAATATGAGTAACTGTATTCCGTTACAGTTACCGTTTAAAAAGGTGGTATTCAGAATACAGTTACTTTGTTGAAATAAATGGATTACACGGCGGTACTTCCCTGTTTCTTATTGTCGCGGGTCAGGACTGTTTGGGTTTGTTTGACAGCTACGTTCTGTTGTTCCAGGCGGCAGCGTTACGGTTGCCATGGTTACAGGGTGACGCGCTCTCTCTGCGTGTTTCCTGGGTGAGAGCGCCTTTTGTTGTTGTTGTTGTGCTAAGCTAAAAGACAGAATGCTACAGGCATAGCTCTAAAGAATGTAGCTTCATAGGCAGTGTAGTCCGTGCTGCAGGGAGAATGGACTACCATACACGTTATGTGTCTGTGAGCGAGGGAGGGAGAGAAAGGAAGTCCGAGCTGTTACGGAGCAAAAACGGGAGCTGGAAGCATGTAAATATAATAATAACCACTGCAGCCAAGAAGAGTGCCTGACGAGCCCAGCTGTAAGTAAGCTATTAAGACTCAACTGTACACTGTGTTCGTGTTTTCCTCCGAAAAAATAAGTTCCGTTGGAGCAGCCTTTCAATGCCTCTCTCTGTCTCCCGCAAGCAAAGTTGACCCAGACAACAAAGTAAAGCTATTTTTCGGCTACCAGCCCGACACGGAACCCACCGTATTAGCCAGAGGTCCCTTTACTACGTTTCGGAGCCGCGGACCTTCAGTAACAGTAATAAATCACAGCAATAGGACATTCACGTAGTTGTAAACAGCATGATAATATATTAAGTATTCCAAAGTATTCAGAATACGTTACTCTCATTGAGTAACGTAACGGAATACGTTACAGAATACATTTTGGGGCATGTATTCAGTATTCTGTAGTGGAATACATTTTAAAAGTAACCTTCCCAACACTGGCTGTATCCCAATTCAGGGTCTGCAGCCTTAAAGGCTGCATTTTAAGGCCGATTACGTCACAGCGGCGCGCCGAAGGCTGTCCCAATTCAAAGGCTGCTCGAAATGCGGCCCTCAAATTCGACCTTCATTTCCTGAATTTTAAGGCTGTGGCGGTGTAGACTTCGTGGCCCAACATATCCCACAATTTATAGCGCGGCAGTCACTGTGGATAATTTTGCATGAGACGGCAGAAGCGTAGCGGCCGAAGAGTAAACTGTTAAACGTAAGTACTGAATATGATGTCACTTTTTTATGTGCAAATGTTTAATAATGAGGAACATTAAAACACTACTGTTGGCCACATGTCGGCAAAGTTATTTGCCATTAGTGATGTTTGTACTTTCAGCGTTTACTTTGTTTTAAAGCATTTAAAATATAATAATACAATAGTTGACCTTAATCTTACAGAGAATGTGATGATTTTATGGATAATTAAAGTCAGTCATATATCCACAAACACAACAAGCTGAAAGTCAGTGATGCTGCTCGGTTTGCAGTCCTGAATATGACGGCACAAGCAGGATTCACTGCACTGTTAATGTTAGCTATGTTATATTGCTGCCTCTGTTCGGTGGTGTCGAGCCAAACGGACTTTAACATGTGTTTGAACGAGCTGACGGTTCACTCGTTAAGCTGAAAGAAAGATGCTTTAATCACAGGAGTCACACATGTGTCCACTGGACCATCTGGGAACTCTTCTTGTTTAGCACTCGTAATAACACAAACACTAAATCCTCCTTCTCTTGTGCTGTTTTGTAGCAGTGTATACACCTGAGACTGTCACCTGTCTGTCTGTCCTGCACTCTCTCTCTGTTTCTTTCTCTCTGATTGTGGAATAAAAGTATGAACATGTATTTATAAGTTACACTTGTGTTTGAATCCTGCAGTTTATCACACATTTGATTTCCATGTGTGACAACTGCAAGTGTCCAGAGTGAGGACAGACTGAGGGACCCACTGCTGCACATCATCTGTGAGGCTTTGCACCCCTGATGATCCACCAGGACAAACTCAGCAGTGTGTGAGGAAGAGGAGGAGGAAGAGCCAGCAGCAGCTGACAGATGGAGAGAATAGACAGACTGTTCCTGTTTGTGAAGGACTGCTAGAAACATTTAAAATAACTAATTGTCTGTCCTGAATCAGTCTTATTAGGTAATGTTCAGATAATTTTATCATCCCAGTGTTTTCAGTGTGGGAGAAAGTACTCAGGGCCTTCAAGTTACACACTATGAAAGGCAGCAACAAGTTTAATATTCAGAAACCTAAAGTATGTATCAGCAGCAGAATGGAGCTAACAATAAATGTTTGTTTCAGTTCTATGAAGCTTTGAGTATTTTGGATTAGTAGCACTGCTGTGTTTGTTGCATCAAATTGCTGTAATTGTTTATATGCTTTATATATTCTGAGGTAAGTTGATCTATAGTGTTACATCATATTCTATAAGGATGTTATGTGTTTGTATACTTTCTGCCCAGTTTGACCCATTTAGCAGAAGTCAGCCTGTTTATGGCTCTGATATCTATTCTGTATGACTTAAAGCAGTTATGACATGGTCTGATTTTCTCACCCAATAAAGGAACATTTAATATATCAGTCTACTCTTCATTCTATCAGACTGTTATCACAGCTCATACATTTTCTTTTTACACATATGTGTAAGCATTGAGCCAAATTTAGTAATGGCAACATATTACACGGACAATATTTGTCTCTTATATATAATACATCTACATATACACTGTCAAAGATACTTGTCTTTGAGTGAAGATTTAAGGTGATAGGACATATAAATAACTGCAACTTGAATCTTTACTGAAGCTCAGTATTAGACACAGAGTTCACTCACATGAATTTCACTCACATGTGCTGTACCAGTGTACCTGCACATGTGATGTGACAATAGAAGTGATTTGATTTGAGAGTTCAAACTCACTGCTGTAATAACTTATGATTAATATAATAACTATGATATTGGCCATATCATATTTACACTGACTTTAGTCTCATGAACAACATTAGCTAATTGTTATTTACTAGCTAATCTTAAATGACTGTTCAGTACAGATATGAAGGCCAGCAATCATATTTTACAGTCCTGTGGTCTCAGCCTCAGATACGTATTAAATCACACAAAGCTCGTGTAGAAACAAACACACGAACAAAATATGTTCTCCTTCATTTCCGTCAAAGCTGTATGAAACGTTTCCAGCGGTTGGTGTTATGGTTGCTAGGCAACCTGGGCAGCGTGACGGAGGCTAGACCGTCCCATTTCACAAGCCTCGCACTTCCGGCCTTAGCGTTTTTTTAAGCACGCGGCCCTTGAGGATCGTTGAGGCTGCGTACTTTAAGGCTGCAGACCCTGAATTGGGATACAGCCGTTGACTGCTCTTTCTCATAACCATGTTCGGCAGAACAACTTCCGGTTCAAAAGGCTACCGGATCCATCATCCAATCAGTGATGCCTGTTGTTGCAGCATTGGTACCTACCTCTTCCGGTTTGGTTTTTGTTTTTGCGTTTTGTGATTTGTTTTTGCGCTTTTCAATTTGTTTTTGCGTTAAGTGAATTTGTTTTTGCGCTTTTCAATTTGTTTTTGCGTTAAGTGATTTGTTGTTGCGCTTTTCAATTTGTTTTTGCGTTTTGTGATTTGTTGTTGCGCTTTTCAATTTGTTTTTGCGCTTTTCAATTTGTTTTTGCGTTAAGTGAATTTGTTTTTGCGCTTTTCAATTTGTTTTTGCGTTAAGTGATTTGTTGTTGCGCTTTTCAATTTGTTTTTGCGTTAAGAGATTTGTTTTTGCGCTTTTCAATTTGTTTTTGCGCTTTCAATTTGTTTTTGCGCTTTTCAATTTGTTGTGCGTTTTGTGATTTGTTTTTGTGGTTTGCACTTCAGGGCCACCGTACAAGTTGGCTTTATTGTCACTTCAACCATGTACAATTAGTTCACAGTGAAACGAAACAACGTTCCTCCAGGACCAAGGTGCTACATGCAACATAAAATTTACAACATAAGTTAACAGAAATCACTAAACTAGCTAACTAAGAGGCCTAGTTAGCTGGCTAGCAGAGACAAGACAGACTGACCTAACATAAATTACAACATAAATTAACAAAAACTAACTATCTAACTATCTAAGGAAGACTAGAAAATAAAGAAATTGGTGCGAAAAATCCAGTAATAATATTGTGCAAAAGAGCATTTACAGGTTGGTATATACGATAGTTTGGTGGTGTAGGTCAGTGTGTTTGCGCTTGTGTTGATTAGTCAGTCCAGTCTCAATGTTTTGAGGTAGTTGAGTTAAGCTGAGTGATAATGTTTGTGTGTGTGTGTGTGTGTGTTTATCAGTCCAGTCCCTTTTTGTTGAGGAGACGGATGGCTTGTGGAAAGAAGCTGTTGCACAGTCTGGATGTGTGTGCCCGAATGCTTCGGTACCTTTTTCCAGATGGCAGGAGTATGAAGAGTGTGTGAGAAGGGTGTGTCCGATCAGCCACAATGCTGGTGGCTTTGCGAATGCAGCGTGTGGTGTAGATGTCCTCAATAGAGGGGAGGGAGACCCCGATGATCTTCTCTGCTGTTCCCACTATCCGCTGTAGGGTCTTGCAGTCCGATATGGCACAGTTCCCAAACCAGACAGTGATGCACCCGCTCAGGATGGTCTCAATAGTTCCTCTATAGAAGGTGGTCAGGATCGGTGGTGGAAGCTGGGCCTTTCTCAGTCTTCTCAGAAAGAAGAGACGCTGTTGGGCTTTCTTATGCAGGGAGCTTGTCACGGTCCCCGTGCCTCACTGGCTGGTTCCGTGTTAGGCAACATGTGTTTTGTTCTTGTGCTCTCTCTCTCTCCCTCTTTCCCCGGCCACAGCGGTGCTCACTGTGGGCTCCGCCCCTGGCCCACACACCTGTGCTCATCATCACACCTGGTGCTGGTTACTACAATCAGAAGGGCTTTTTAAGATGGCAGACCTACACTACTCGTCACTGGAACGTTGAGTCACCCGCGTTAGTGCTTCAGCAATCTGCCTAGTCTGTGAGTTTCCTTGTGATCTAGTGCTAATTGGATTTTTCTGTGTGTGCGAGATTCCCCGGACCCGTCCTTGTACCCCGAGTGAGCGAGAGGAGCGACTGGAGTGGAAAAGAGTGGGATTGTTGGTTGAAAGAGCAGAGTGTGGTTTTGGACCCTTCCCCCCCTGGAGCCCCGGACCCCTTCCCCGAGCACCTTGTATATATATAATCACCCGGTGACACCACTGTAAATAAACGCACTATCAGTTTCTGCAAAGGTCTCCTGGTCTGCGCCTGAGTCCGTTTACAAAACCGTGTCAGAGCTGGTGTTGAGGGACCAGCCAAGGTCTTTCTCCAGGTGGACGCCCAGGAAGGAGGAAACCTGGTCTTGTTAGGAGAGACGGCATCCATCCCACTTTGGATGGAGCAGCTCTCATTTCTAGAAATATGGACAAATTCATTAAACCCCCCAAAATATGACTATCCAGAGTTGGGACCAGGAAGCAGAGTTGCAGTCTTACACGCCTCTCTGCAGCTTCTCTCCTCCTGCTACCCCCAAAAACCCATCTCCATTGAGACTGTGTCAGCTCCCAAAAGACAAAAACAAACTAAAACCAGCAATAAACAACTTAAACATAAAAATCACAAAGAAAGAACAATACAGTATCCACATCTGAACCAAAGAGTAAAACAGTGAAATGTGGATTATTAAATATTAGGTCTCTCTCCTCCAAGTCTCTGTTAGTACATGACTTAATAATTGATCAACAAATCGATTTACTCTGCCTTACAGAAACCTGGTTGCAGCAGGATGAGTATGTTAGTTTAAATGAATCAACACCCCGAGTCATTCTAATTACCAGAAATCCCGAAGCAAAGGCCGAGGGGCGGTGTGGCAGCAATTTTTCACACCAGTCTATTAATTAACGAAAGACCAAGACAGACTTTTAATTCATTTGAAAGCCTGATGCTTAGCCTTGTCCACCCCAGCTGTAAAACTCAGAAACCAGTCTTACTTGTTATCATCTATCGTCCACCTGGGCCTTACACAGAGTTTCTCTCTGATTTCTCAGACTTTTTATCTGATTTAGTGCTCAGCTCAGATAAAATAATTATTGTGGGTGATTTTAACATCCATGTAGATGCTAAAATGACAGCCTCAACATGGCATTTAATCTGTTACTAGACTCAATTGGCTTCTCTCAAAATGTAAAAGAACCCACCCACCACTTTAATCACACTCTAGATCTTGTTTTAACATATGGCATAGAAACTGAATATTTAACAGTGTTTCCTGAAAACCCTCTGCTGTCTGATCATTTCCTGATAACATTTACATTTACAATAATTGATTACACAGCAGTGGAGAGTAGACTTTATCAAAGTAGATGTCTTTCTGAAAGTGCTGTAACTAAGTTTAAGAATATAATCCACCCACTGTTATCATCTTCAATGCCCTGTACCAACATAGAGCAGAGCAGCTATCTGAACGCTACTCCAACAGAGGTCGATTATCTTGTTAATAATTTTACCTCCTCACTACGCATGCGACTCTGGATACTGTAGCTCCTGTGAAAACTAAGGCCTCAAATCCAAAGTCCCTGACTCCGTGGTATAATTCTCAAACACGTAGCCTAAAGCAGATAACTCGTAAGCTGGAGAGGAAATGGCGTGTCACAAATTTAGAGGATCATCATTTAGCCTGGAGAAATAGTTTGCTGCTTTATAAGAAAGCCCTCCAAAAGCCAGAACATCTTACTATTCGTCACTGATTGAAGAAAATAAGAACAACCCCAGGTTTCTCTTCAGCACTGTAGCCAGGCTGACAAAAGTCAGAGCTCTACTGAGCCAACCATCCCTTTAACATTAACTAGTAATGACTTCATGAACTTCTTCACAAATAAAATTTTTATCATTAGAGAAAAATTACCAATAATCATCCCACAGATGTAATATTATCTACAGCTACTCTTAGTACCATCGATGTTAAGTTAGACTCTTTTCTCCAATTGATCTTTCTGAGTTAACTTCAATAATTAATTCCTCCAAACCATCAACGTGTCTTTTAGACCCCATTCCTACAAAACTGCTCAAAGAAGTCCTGCCATTAATTAATTCTTCGATCTTAAATATGATCAACCTATCTCTAATAATCGGCTATGTACCACAGGCCTTCAAGGTGGCTGTAGTTAAACCTTTACTTAAAAAGCCATCTCTAGACCCAGCAGTCTTAGCTAATTATAGGCCAATCTCCAACCTTCCTTTCATATCAAAAATCCTTGAAAGAGTAGTTGTCAAACAGCTAACTGATCATCTGCAGAGGAATGGCTTATTTGAAGAGTTTCAGTCAGGTTTCAGAGCTCATCACAGCACAGAAACAGCTTTAGTGAAGGTTACAAATGATCTTCTTATGGCCTCTGACAGTGGACTCATCTCTGTGCTTGTCCTGCTAGACCTCAGTGCTGCGTTCGATACTGTTGACCATAATATCCTATTAGAGCGATTAGAACATGCTGTAGGTATTACAGGTACTGCACTGCAGTGGTTTGTATCATATCTATCTAATAGACTCCAGTTTGTACATGTAAATGGAGAGTCCTCTTCACACACTAAGGTCAATTATGGTGTTCCACAGGGTTCAGTGCTAGGACCAATTCTATTTACATTATACATGCTTCCCTAGGCAACATCATTAGAAGACATAGCATAAATTTTCACTGCTATGCAGATGACACGCAGCTCTATCTATCCATGAAGCCAGGTAACACACACCAATTAGTTAAACTGCAGGAATGTCTTAAAGACATAAAGACCTGGATGGCCGCTAACTTTCTGCTTCTTAATTCAGATAAAACTGAGGTTATTGTACTCGGCCCTGAAAATCTTAGAAATATGGTATCTAAGCAGATTCTTACTCTGGATGGCATTACCTTGGCCTCCAGTAACACTGTGAGAAACCTTGAGTCATTTTTGACCAGGACATGTCCTTCAATGCACATATTAAACAAATATGTAAGACTGCTTTCTTCCATTTGCGCAATATCTCTAAAATTAGAAATATCCTGTCTCAGAGTGATGCTGAAAAACTAGTTCATGCATTTATTACTTCCAGGCTGGACTACTGTAATTCACTATTATCAGGAAGTCCTAAAAACTCGCTGAGAAGCCTTCAGCTAATCCAAAATGCTGCAGCAAGAGTACTGACAGGGACTAGAAGAGAGAGCAGATTTCTCCTGTTTTGGCTTCCTTCATTGGCTTCCTGTTAAATCCAGAATTGATTTCAAAATCCTGCTCCTCACATACAAGGTCTTAAATAATCAGGCCCCATCTTATCTTAATGACCTTGTAGTACCATATCACCCTATTTAGAGCACTTCGCTCTTGCACTGCAGGCCTACTTGTTGTTCCTAGAGTATTTAAAAGTAGAATGGGAGGCAGAGCCTTCAGTTTTCAGGCCCCTCTTCTGTGGAACCAACTTCCAGTTTGGATTCGGGAGACAGACACTATCTCTACTTTCAAGATTAGGCTTAAAACTTTCCTTTTGCTAAAGCATATAGTTAGGGCTGGACCAGGTGACCCTGAATCCTCCCTTAGTTATGCTGCAATAGACGTAGGCTGCCGGGATTCCCATGATGCATTGAGTTTTTCCTTCCAGTCACCTTTCTCACTCACTATGTGTTAATAGACCTCTCTGCATCGAATCATATCTGTTATTAATCTCTGTCTCTCTTCCACAGCATGTCTTTCATCCTGTTTTCCTTCTTTCACCCCAACCGGTCGCAGCAGATGGCCGCCCCTCCCTGAGCCTGGTTCTGCCGGAGGTTTCTTCCTGTTAAAAGGGAGTTTTTCCTTCCCACTGTCGCCAAAGTGCTTGCTCATAGGGGGTCATATGATTGTTGGGTTTTTCTCTGTATTTATTATTGTGCTATCTACTGTACAATATAAAGCGCCTTGAGGCGACTTTTGTTGTGATTTGGCGCTATATAAATAAAATTGAATTGAATTGAATTGAATTGAATTGAATTTGGTGCTGTCGACGATCTCCACAGAGGAGCCGTTGATGCTCAGTGGTGAATGGTCGCCTCGTGTCCTCCTAAAGTCAACAACCATCTCTTTTGTCTTGTCAACATTCAGAGACAGGTTGTTGTCTTTACACCAGTCCGTTAGCCTCTGCACTTCCTCTCTGTACGCTGACTTGTCGTTCTTGCTAATGAGACCCACCACGGTCGTGTCATCAGCGAACTTAATGATGTGATTTGAACTGTGTGTTGCTACACAGTCATGAGTCAGCAGTGTGAACAGCAGAGGACTGAGCACATAGCCTTGTGGGGCCCCAGTGCTCAGTGTGGTGGTGCTGGAGGTGCAGTTCCCGATCCGTACTGACTGAGGCCTTCCAGTCAGAAAGTCCAGGATCCAGTTGCAGAGGGAGGTGTTCAGGCCCAACAAGCTCAGCTTTCCGATCAGTTGTTGGGGGATGATCATGTTGAATGCTGAGCTGAAATCTATGTACAGCATTCGAATGTGTGTGTCCTTCTTGTCCAAGTGTGTGAGGGCAAGATGGAGTGCAGTGGAGATGGTGTCATCCGTTGAGCGGTTATGGCGGTACGCAAATTGCAGTGGGTCCAGTGAGGGGGGCAGCAGGGACTTGATGTGTCTCATGACGAGCCGCTCGAAGCACTTCATGATGGTGGGTGTAAGTGCAACAGGACGGTAGTCGTTGAGACAGGACACAGAAGACTTCTTGGGCACGGGGACGATGGTGGTGGCCTTGAAGCACGTGGGAACGACGGCACTGCTCAGAGAGATGTTGAAGATGTCGGTGAGAACATCTGCCAGCTGTTCAGCACATTCTCTGAGCACTCTGCCTGGGATGTTGTCTGGTCCAGCAGCTTTACGTGGGTTGACTCTGCGTAGAGTTTTCCTCACCTCAGCTGTAGTGAGACACAGCACCTGGTCGTTCGGAGGAGGGGTGGTCTTCCTTGCCGCCACATCGTTCTGCCTGTCGAACCGAGCGTAGAAGTTGTTCAGCGCATCTGGGAGGGAGCCGTCACCATCACAGGCAGGTGATGTCGTCCTGTAGTTAGTGATGGCTTGTAAGCCCTGCCACATGCGCCGTGTGTCGCCGCTGTCCTTGAAGTGGTTGTGGATTCTCTGGGCGTGTGCGCGCTTACAACACTTAGTGCCAGTTTTACTAAATGGGACATAATAGCATGTGAGTGGAACCCTCATAAAGCTCTGTGTGGTTAGTTTTACAGGTAAAAACTTGCACTGTTTTCTCACCACAGCTACAGTCAGTCATTTCAATATCCATCACAAAAAAATAAAGCATCCTTTTTTTTGACATATAGTGCAATTTGGATTAAATTTCATATCACAGTTGCATGGAGGTCACTGCACAAAGTGCAAGTCCAAGCTTCTCGTGTTCCTTCTTCCAGATGCCACTACATCTATCACTACGGCCGTCTTCCTCTGCTTGTCTACCACTACTTTGTCCAGTTGGTTAGCCATTACGAGTTTGTCTGTCTGTATTTGGAAGTCCCACAGGATCTCAGCATGGTCATTCTTGACCACCCTAGGGGGCCTCTCCCATTTTGATCTCAGGACTTCCAGGTGGTACTCGCCACAGATGTTTCTGTACACTATGCCGGCCACTTGGTTATGGCGTTCCATGTATGCCCTGCCTTGGATTGTCTCAGGGGCATGTTTACACAGCTTGCATCTGGGGTCTTGCCTGGTATGGTAAACCTCTGCCTCTATGGATCTTGTGCTGACACCTGTTGCTGTGCAGCCATGATTAGTACCTCTGTGCTGTTTTTCAGTCCAGCTTTGCCCAGCTACTGGTAGGATTTCTGGATGTCAACCACTTCCTCTATCTGCCGGTGGTACATACCATGCAGGGGCCTGCCCTTCCATGATGGCTACTCCTCTTGCTCTCTTTATTGGGTTTCTGCTGCCTGAGGTATTCACTAGGCACACGGTCAGTTATAGCATCTTCCTGATATACTCCTGGATGTTCATTGTCTCATCATGGAAAATGGCCTCTACTCCCCAGCCTCTTTCCTTCTACTTAGCATACAGTCTCAAGGTGCTGGACTTTGGGTTAAACCCTCCATGCATGGAGTATTCTTGTTTTGATGTCTGTGACTTCTATATCCTCTTTTGGCCAACTTATTATCCCAGCAGGGTGGCAGGACGTAGATGTTGATAGCCCTGATCTTGTTCTTCCCATTCAGCTGATTCCTCAGGACTTACCTGACCATCTGCAGGTACTTAGTGGTTCCAGCTTTCCTAGTGGCATCTTCATGGTTTCCATTTGTTTGTGGGATCCCCAGGTACTTGTAACTTTCCTCAATATCTGCAATGTTGCACTGCAATCCCCTCATTTCTGACTACCTTCCCTTTCTTCATTACCATTCAATTACACGTCTCCTGTCCGAATGACCTGCAGGGCCTACCAAGGAGAGCATCTCCTTGGTAGGGCTGCACTAGATGGTGATTTGTGCTATAGGCTTGAAGTTGGCCTCTAGTGTTGTATGCCACATCCCTACTGAGTTCCTGATAAAGGATCCTGTTGGGTCCTGATCGTTTAGGGTCCTGTTGATCTATATATATATATATATATATATATATATATATATATATATATATATGTGTGTGTGTGTGTTTTATTTATGTTGAAATGAAGCAGTAATGGATGAAAAGTGACTATGGAGTAAATCATGCTGCAGAAAATGCTTCATGCACTCCCACTGACAATTAAAAGTGGAACATGATTTTACTCAGGCTATCAGTGACATGGGAGATGAAAAGGAACCCACATTACAACTGTGCATGTCATCAGAGATAGTTAAATTGACAATTGTAGGTATGTGCATGATGTCAATTCAACAATGATGTTACTGCAAAACAAAGGAAATAATTTGACAGATAGGAAATGATGGTTTAGACCCCATGTGTTTACAGCAAGGAAGGATGTGTCAATGACAAACCATACTGATGCAACCTGGAGAAATAGAAGATGAAAAGCACACTTCCTGTGTGGCCTAATCAGGTTCTCGCCTGCCATCAGTTGTATAGACACAAGTCTCTCTAACCCTATTATTTCAGACACACTGAGGTGGAAAAAAATGTGATTGGAGATTAACAAATTGTAGTCTCCATTCCTTGTCCTTGACACCCCAAAACAATGTAAGTATAAACATATAAAATTTATAATTTATCACAAAAGTAAAGCTAATAGAGAAATCAGCTCTGGGTGATTCTGGGTGCAATTCATGCTTGTGCTCTAGCGTGATGCCCTACAGGTAAACAAGAGAAACAAATGAGAAATGTTGAAGTGCACTCTTTCTCTCCACCAAACACACACCCACACACACACACACACACGCACACACACACATGTGTGTGCAAACACCTCCTCAGCTGTTGTTGTCAGCATGTTAATCAGGCTTTGGTATGGTTGTAGCCCTGAGGCACTGTGTGATATAAACACAGATAGAATAAATATCTCATTTTAGTACCTTTAAATGACTAACTTTGTTGTCTTTCTCCCTGATGGCTGACAGAAGAAAGTTGTGATTAAGTATTTATAATGTTTAGCATTCAACAAGGCCATTTTCTCTCAGATGCACCAGCATTAAATATAAAAAAAAGGAAAAAAAAGAATGATACTGCACAATGTACTGCTGTGAGCGCTAGTGACCTTTCTGCAAGAGGCCATCAGTGGTACATTGCTGGCATTTGAGACAAGATCATTACAGCTCTGGCTTTAATTGAAGTCTTTATCCCAGGTGTAATCAGGCCTAAATAAACAATGCTGGAATCATCCAAGACCCAATTAAGCCTATGGGGAGACATTTGAGCAGGGATGCAATGTGCTGCTTCTTCATAATCAGCTGAAACTAATACTTGATTAAAGAGTATGATATCTCTACCTGTCTCTGTGACTAATTGTCTATAATTAGTACTAGGCAGGGGTAATTGTGAAGGCTGATGTTATTATGAGAAATATCACTGGGTACAATATTTAAATTTCCTATTGTGTGGATCTGAATGCACATCTTTGGAATACCCTTAATTATTGTCATAACGGGCACTCTCACAAGGGAATATTACACAATACCATATGACATACCGAGGATATTCGCAATGCTTGAGCTCTGTTAGGACACTTTTGCCATCTCCTAATCACCAGTAACACAGAAGATTCCACTGTAGTCGACAAGTGTTATTTTTTACTCAGTGCCTAAGACCTCCAAATGACTCCTCACCTCTTTGGGCCAGAGATAAACAAAAATGAAAAAAGAGGAAAAAGAGGAAAAAAGAAAGACATACCAGTGATACTACTTTCTAGTTAATTAAGTGACGAAATAAGCTTGGAAATCCCCTGAATCGAATTACACAACAGAGTGATATACACACAGTATACACACCACCGCTGCTGTGTAACAAATGGGCTTAATGCAATCACCCATCTTTAATGAAATCATGTGAATTAATGTCTTAGATCTTTGCTTTTATGAATTTGCCTCCGGTGGCCAATGCACCAGGAAGTCAATGGAAATTATTCAGCCATTGCTCGGTGGAACAAAGTCTGTGTGTGTCAGCACATGCCTAGGAGGAAACAGAGAAGTAATAGCACAGTGAGAGATGATGCACTTGTTCCTTGATATTGCAATATCCTATGTGTATATATGGGTGTACTTTTCATAAGTTAATACATTTATTTCAGCAACGATTAACATACAAATGAGGCAATTACTGGTTCAATTACTTCTTTTTACTGTATTAAGCAATTTTTCTTTTACTGTATACCTTCTTGTTTTTCAGTAAAGCTTGTTGCAAAACTAGGTCACAGGTCTCTTTTGAATGATTGGCATGCACTGTATATTACTGAAAGTACCTTACTTGCTGCATCAGTTGTCAAAGTACTGCATGATCAACTGTTGTTATTTCTAACTGATTGTGGAGATGCCATTGAATGCAACTGTTTCAATGTTTTCTTAATGCTAGCTGTGAAATTAAAATCATTTATGCATCTCTAAATATACAAAAATGGTATTTTTTCATTATTAAGTTAGGATTAAAAGATTCTATTAACGTGATCTGTATAATATCTGTGATAATAGCAGTTTGTGTGTCCTTATTGTTAGTTATTTTAATAACTATTTTATCAGCTATCTTAAAAAGCTTTAATTGTAATTTGATTATTCAAGTCTAAAATAATTAAATCATTAATTCTAATGAATTTGATTAAATATTAATCCCAGAGTTTTGTCAATTTAAGGTACCTTTACGCCAAAATATTGTGCTACTTTTAACTGATAAATAAATTTTACATCACACACAGACTATTACTACTACTACTAACTACCAACCACTATAGGGTGAGAGGCGGGGTACACTGGATACACATACGATACACTGGATAGGTTGCCAATAAGTCACAGTGCTATGATGGTTGGGATAGGCTCCAGCCCCCCTGCAACCCTTATAAGGATGAGTGGAGGAGAATGGATGAATGGATGGATGGACACAAACTATTAATAGTCAAAACTTCTAGGCTGTCAGATTATGTATGATCTTTTAAAGTGCTGCAATCTATCTATGAAAAAAATGCATTAATTAAAAATGTATTTATAAATAAAGAGCACAGTTATTATTGTCAGACATTCGTATTAGAATTTGTAGTAATTTTATTATGGTAAGAAGCTTTAAAAGAAACATTAAACTCCTATTTCAATAACAGTGGGTGATATATTATTTAAAATTATCTGATTTATTAATTAATAAGTTTAATAATTTCTGTAACATATTAAACATAAAGAATCCCATTTGTTGTAATGTAGAAACTCTCTTATTGCATTTCTTTTTATTTAGAGAAGAAAACCAATGATGATATGATAAAAAGACATACACATCTCTAGTTCTATCCCTGGCACAGTGTGATAAAGTACATTAAAAACATAGAAATAATGTACTGAAAGCTTATGAAAGTGTTAAGAAAGCTGGGACATGGCTTTCAACCTCCATCCACTGTTCTCAGCACTTGCTCGATCCTGTGACTCATTATAAATGCATTGAGAGGTAAGTGGATATGGAGTTGACTTTTAGCACTGAGAGAGTGACTGACTGTGGGTGTGATAATGATTAAAAAAAAAATGTCACGCAGCTCATCTGATACATAGCAACATAGCTTGCCATCAAGTCACCTACAACCCCACAGGGGTTATGTTACCATGCTCTTTGTTCGTTAAATGTCAGTGCCCCATCTGGCTGCTATCATATACTGTCTGATACCCTCAGGCAGCCCTCAGAGATACCTCAGTGGTATCTCTGAGGGCGAAGGTTCAAACTCACGCACTCGGTCAGTTTAAAGTCGAATGTACAGTGTTGAACACCTGTCTGGACATGTTGAGGGTGAAGATGAGTAACACCAACCTGCTTTTACATGAGGTTAAAGAAATTCCTGCAACATGCAGTAAAAAAAGAAAAAGAAAAAAAGAATATATATATATATATATTAAAAAACACATTTCTTTTTGTGTATTTTGTGAATTGACTACAGTTTAATTAAAACTCATTTTCCCTGACATGCCTTCCAAAATCTGAATACAGCAGAAATAATAATGGATTGGATTTATATAGCGCTTTTCAAGGCACCCAAAGCGCTTTACAATGACATTATTCATTCACACACTGGTGGAGGCAAGCTACAGTTGTAGCCACAGCTGCCCTGGGGCAGACTGACAGAGGCGAGGCTGCCATATCGCGCCATTGGCCAACACCAGTAGGCGGTAGGGTAGGGTAAAGTGTCTTGCCCAAGGACACAACGACCAGGACAGAAAGGCCGGGGATCGAACCGGCGACCTTCCGGTTACAGGTGCGCTTCCCAACCCCCTGAGCCACGGTCGCCTGTGAAAATAAAACATAAACAACTATAAATTAGAAATTTACATTGTAAGGGTAACTTTACAAAGGTAAATATGCTTTAGATGTGATTTCTGATTATCAGATTAAAAAAAAAAAAACAGATAACACATACCTAGAAAGATTGCAAGCTAATTAACACCCTAGACATCTTTGCATGAAAAATTTTAATAGTCTTTTAATGATAATTATTTCATGAGATAAACATTGTGTATGTAAGTATGTATGTAAGCTGCTTAGATAGGGGAGCATTGTAGATATACACTATATTGCCAGAAGTATTTGTTTGTCTTCCATTCTTCCAGAAGTGCATTTGTGATGTCAGACGCTATTTGGAAGCAGTCTCCACTATAATTCATCCCATAGGTGTTTGATTGGGTTGAGGTCAGGACTCTGTGCAAGCCAGTCAAGTTCTTCCACACCAAACGTTCCCATCCATGTTGCCATGGACCTTGCTTTGTGCACTGGTGCAGTGTCATGTTGAAACAGGATGGGGCTATCCTCAAACTGTTCCCACTAAGCTGGGAGCATGAAGTTGTTCAAAATGTCTTGATATACTGAAGCATTAAGAATTCATCTTACTGAAACTCAGGGGTCGAGCCCAATTCATGAAAAACAACCCCACGCTATAATCCTAGTCCACCAAACTTAACAATGATTACAAAGAAAACCCTGATTCATGACACATACGAGTGGCATTTTGCCATGGCATAATTTAGATTCACTTGTTCCATTAGAAGGAAGGGTCACTGCAAATCAATACAATGTTTTGATTACCCTTCATCCCATGATAAAACATTTCTGTATTGATAGCATCCCTGTCTTCTGGGATGATATAGCCATAGAGATTTAGTGGATAATGAAAAAGATTGGAATCACACTGTGGACTATTAAAATCCAACTGAATGCCCACTGGAGATTCTGGAATGCCATGTCAGATAGCTCTCTCTCACCGTGAATCACAACTAGGAATGGGAATCAAGAGCTGGTTCTTAGTAGTCCAATTCTTTGGAATTACTCTGCTTGCCTATCGATCCCGCTTATCGGTTCTTGTACTCTCGTTACCATTAGCTGATTTCAGTTCGTGTCTCCGAGGAGGAAAATAGTGGAGCAGTCTACAGCGTGGATGTGGAGTTTTATTTTTATTGCAGTCAATGCTGAACCAAGCCCAGCACCATGATAAAGTGAGCCACTGTCGTGATGATGTAGTTATCCCAGACAAAATTTGTTTCCCCTGTGTTGGGAGCATGCACTAAAGCCAGCAGCTGCTGAACTTCAACAGGTAACAAACTGATGAACAGTCATACTGAAGCTTCCGTTTCTACCTGTTCATGCTTCTATAGTGGAATCACTGTGGTGATCGCTTTAAAGTATCTTTGTGCTGGCTTTCATCTTTGATCTATGCAGTTGGCCTTTTGTTCATACCTAAATACTAAGAGAAAGATCGCATGTGTCCTCATTAGGATAGAAATTTGTGTTATTGTGTGGGGCTGTAACCTGTATGTTTATATTGTTAACTAGTAAATATGAGACAGTGCATTTCAGAGTAACATGAAATTAACTTAATGAGTAGTATAACAAATGTCCTTCTCCTGGGTGTAATTAAATAACATACTGCATTCATTTTAAGAAAAGTGTTCAGTGCAATATGTGTAATAACTCTTTTTACATTACTTTACTTATTAGTTTTTTTGAGTAATGACCACAAAACTGATCACCAAAAAAGAGGGGGAATAACCTCCAACATGCTACTTAGAATTGGTGGTGAGTCTCAAAGTAGAGCCAATGAGAATCGATAAATGAATCAAATCGGTAAGTGATAACAATGATGGCAACAGAATTGCTAAATTCGTAGCAATTCCAATCCCTAATCACAACCCGAGTTAAAGAAATATCTTTTAGAATACAAGAACAATATTCATCAAGTAGAGTTCCAGATTTGGAGAATGAATACCATTATGAACTTAAGCTTTTCTGGAGGTACATAGTGGCCAAACAAAGCACTTAAAGTTATTTTTTCCTTGTGTGTTTTATATTGTGTGGTTTTTATTAAAGCACTATTCAGTCCTGTAATGATATTACAAGTATGTAAAAAAAAATGTGTAATGGTGAGTGGCTCTTCACAAAGTTAGCCTACGTTTCCTGCAGTGGAGAGAGACTGGAAGTGGGTGCTAGATGTGTGCTTCCAATTACAACTAAAAGTTACAGCAGATTAAAAAAACGCATATTCACCAGCAACAAAAAAAAAAGCCCCAGAACATTATCATCACCCTTGCTTCATCTCCAGTGACTTTGTAATTTCCTCCTATTTCCTCCTGTGTCTTTCTGTGACACCTAACAATGTGATTTTATTGACATATGGCACACACATGCTAAAACTGCCAGCAGACTAGCATTCAATATGCGATTAGCATCTAGATTTTAACGCACTGAATCTTGTTGAAACAGCCTGTCGACAAACTCTGTGTTCATCAAGGTAATAGGCACTTATTCTCTCTGTTATTTTTAAAAGTGTTCTCCCTGTGCGTTGCATCTGTTGTGCTTTTTATTCTACATCTGGTGGCACTCTCACAAGGTAAAGTTCACATCTCATCCACATAATCCTTTGATTGGTCTGAAAAAGTACTGACAATCAATACAAATAAACAAAAGTCTAACAGTTTTAAAGCATATTGAATTATCATAATTTGTCTTGCCAGGATGTATTTTCAAACATGTGGCTTCCAGAAAAGTTTGTTTAAATATTCAATGTTTACATTGCCTTCCAGTGAAATTCCCTTAGGTGGTGTTATGACAACATATTTAAATAACCCCCCTGACCATGGCGCATTCCTTGCAGTATGGAAATTTGATCCCCTGCTGACTTTATAATTTTGAACAATATAGTTTCAGTTGTAAATTAATCCTAATGCAGAGATACAGAATATCAAGAAGAAGAAAAAACACTACATAAATTTGAAATTGTTATTCTTATCATTGAGTGAAATAAATATTTGATTCATTACAACCCAGCCACAATTTTTGGCTCCTATAGATTGACTGTGTGCCTATGTAACGCAATTACAGATACTCCTGATCTCACTTCATTATCTGTATGAACCACACCTGTGCATAATCAGTTTCTTCCACCAGTATTCCCAAACCAAAGAGACGTCAGTGGACATTAGGGACAAGACTGTAGATCTGCATAAGGATACAAGACCATTAGAAAGAGGCTTGGTGAGAAGGTAACAAGTGTTGGTGTGATTATTTGAAAATGAAAGAAGTGACCATCAGTCTGGAGTCTGGAGGTCCATGCACGATCTTTCTTCGTGGGGTGAAGATATTTTTCCAGCACTAGAGAGGTTCCTGGACACAAGTGCAGATGCAGGGATAAAAGTTACCGAAAGAAGAGAAAACAGATCAACAATGACAATGAGTTTCTGTGAAAGAGTATGTCAAGGTTAGCAGGTGAATGGTTTCCAGAGGGCTTTTCTGTCCACTCCCAAAACATAGTTTTCTGGCTCTGCTTAAAAACACACTGCTCTCCTCAGTGTCTCTACAACACACATTTCCTTTCTTCCAAGGAAAGGGGCAACTGAACCTAGAAACAAAAGGTAGGTCCAAAATCATTTTCACAGTAGTCACAACAAAGAAGCGTGGAACTTGGATATTGGATGCAGAGCAACAATTTGTCTGAAACTGTTTTTTTTTTTGTGTGTCTCTTGTAACTGAAACACAGACTGAGTCTGAAACAGTCTCAATTGGACTACCTCTATAAATAAAGGGGAAATTAAAAAAAATCTCATCAAATGAAGAACAGCTTTCAACTTAAATAGGACACCGGTCATACGCCCCAACAGCAATCAGGTGTGTAATCAGCAATGTCTTGCAGGTGTGGCGCAAAAGAAACCAGGTGAATTCAGCCCCTAAAAAACACACAAGTAGACAGACACACACAGATAGAGAAGGAAGAAAAAGAGCATGAGAGAAACAGAGAGAAATGGGTGAGTCAAGGAATGAGAGACCATAAAAATAATCATGAGAAAGGTGATGGATCAGCCTAAAACTACATGAGAGGAGTGTTAATGATTTGAAGGCAGTTGGGACCACAGTCACCTACTGTAGAACACAACTGGCAACACACCAGACCATAATGGTCTGAAATCTTGTAGTGCCTATGGATGGGTCTAATAGCGTGACAATGACCCAAAACATGCCATCAAGGCAAAAAAGTAGTGGTTGAAGAAGATGCACATTATTAAGGTCATTGAGTGCCCTAGCCAGTCTCCATATCCCTTTCAAATAGAAAAACTGTGAAAGGAGCTGAAGCTTCGAGTTACCAAACGGCAGCCAACAAACTTATTTAGAGATTTTCTGTAAAGACGAGTGGGCCAGGCTCTCCTCTGAGCTGTTTCTGTTTGGCTGCTTAGCCCTGCACCAGTCAGAGCTGTACCTTAGACACGAGGAGATGAAACGTGAGAAAGGCTGCCAATTTTGTAGAAGTGAAGTTTAAAACATACCATTTGTGGTGCCTGTCTGCACTCTACATGGACAGCTTTCCCTCTCTGCAGTCCTTTCTGGCTAAATATTTCCTATATTACCAGTTTTGCTATTAGCTGACAATGCCAATGGTGGAGGAATTTTTCAAACCATTCTTTTAGGAAAAGAAGCAGTAAAACCTTATGAAAAGACATCAGCACACATTAAACTGTATTACTAGAAAATTGTGCATATATTAATAACAATAAAATGTATTATTCTGCAGGAAAAGTGTTCCCCATCAGTGTTAAATAAACTAATATTACTGTTTCATATCTTTAAGGTTGAGCTGGTTTTAAATATTTTATATTATGTTTAATGTCCAGCATCATGCTCTATATGGTGTGAGGACCCAGTATCTCTAAAAAGGAAAGAAATGCTTGAATGGGGGATTAAAATGTCACAGAAAATAAAGCTGGAGTGTTGTTAAACAACTTCTTACATTCACAGATTCTCATAGATGCAAATCTGAAAGTGTTTTTGAGCTCGAACCTGGTAAACCTGCCTGTTTAATTAGACCAATCATGGTCAGAGCTACTGTCCCCTCTCCTTCATGTTCTACTTTCCTTGCTAATGTATTAAATGAATTATTACATTTTTCAAACTTCATCTTTATATCACACATGTTGGCCAAAGTGTTTAGCAAGATGAAACTCATCTGTTACAGTGCTACATCACTGACGCTTGCTTACTTGCTAATGCTAGCTATGTTTCCATATGAACCGCTGATCGTTACCGATCGCAAAGCAGTGAAGGCAAAGCCAGTGGCAGATTGGTCTACTGTAAATTTACTGTGAACAGCCAGAGGTTTATCCACAATGCATATGTGTAAACCACCAAAAGGTTGCTGGCCTCTCAGCTTGCCCAGGGGACAGACACACCCATATGAATGAGAGCTGCAGTCTCCAATGAGATTAAAACAAGTGCAGCTTTCACTAACAACAGCTGACCATGGCCACAAAATAGGAGTAATGTAAAGTAAATGGAATGATTCTTATATAGCGCTTTTCTGCTCTCCCGGAGTACTCAAAGCGCTCCATACAACATGCCTCATTCACCCATTCATACAAGCACTTCTAAACTCAAGTACAACTAATAAACATTCACACACATTCACACTCTGATGAATGCATCGGAGGGCAATTTGGGTTAGTATCTTGCCCAAGGACATTTGGCATACAGACTGGGGGAGCCAGGAATCGAACCACCAACCTTCAGATCAGTCGCTGATTTGCTCTACGACCTGAGCCACAGCCACGCCAGGATGGACGGATGCAAACAGACAATAAACTTTATGACAGTGATGTTGAGATGAACATAAATTAAAATGTTACTGTGGTACATTTTAATTAGACAAGCCAAGCACTTCTTGCCTTGCTTGTTCTGAAAGAACTTCACTGATTTGCTGTGACTTTGAAAGAAAATTAAGATGCACACCTGTACAGTAGTGAGATATTTTATTATTTTGGTTACTGTGTCACAAGTATTTTCAGCAATAAACAGTATACAAAACGATAATTTAGCTGCTGGAGGAGCTCTACGGATTAGCTCTGTAACTGTTTGCTCATATCATATGAAAGGTCACCTTTAGTCCACACCTTACATATTCTACCGCTATGTCTTTTTCCCAACACTGCTACATATAATTATGTTGGTCCCAACACAGCCATCAACAACCTCTACAATTTGCCATTAGCCAAACACTTTGAAAGGCCTGCAAGGCCTGGGGCCAGGTGTTTTACAAAAATCTGCTCAGTCTGTTGTTTAGCCCTAAGCAAAGCTACAGTTGTAACAAAAAAGAGCTTTGGATTGCTAGCTACAGATTGCCAGTTCCACAGGTACTACCACTTCAGATGTGTAAAAGAAAGACCCGAGGATAGCCCCGTGTCCAGCACAACCCACCTTCTAGGATTATCAATAATTCAAAATGACAAAAAGTCTGATACATGAGAGTAAAACACAGTTTGCTTTCTCCCTCCTGTGTCAATATTTTGACACTGAGCACAAAGACAAAATGAATCCAAAGGGAACTCTTCCACATAAATTGTTCTTTCATGTTTTGCGAAGTGAGTGCTACCTTTCCCTCTATATCCATGAAATAGAGTTAAGAGGAAGCCACTGTGAGGGTACAGTCTGTTCAGAATGACTGACTAACTTAACGACTGACTGGCTGGGAAAATGACTGTCCTTGATGCTAGTCTCCTCTTGTCTGCAACGACTACTGCTTCAAGTGTCTGCCCTGCTACTAACTTCTAATGTTCTCCCTTCATTTGTATTATTCTTACACACCTTCACCTCCCACAGCAAAAGAAAAGAGCGGGGGGACGGTCATTACAGTTATGAGGAGGAGAAAGTAACACACAGGGAGATGGAGAGCTGGAGAGATGAAGGGAGTAAGAATAAAACAAACAGAAAGGAGTGTATAAAAGGTAATGAGGCCAAAAGAAAGGGAGCGACTGCAAGGAGTATGATAACATGATAATGCGCTACTGGCAGTGTAGTTCTGTGTTTAAACAAATCGACTCTATAATCTTCAACAGTTTCTGGAGGACTGTGGACGAGCCAAACCCAAGAAATGTGCTCGCTTTTAGAACTACATACCATTGCGTCATCTAAAGCACTGTTTTATCAAAGTTTAGGGATAGCAGTTAAAGAATGTAGTGAAAAGGCTGTCAGGCACATTTGGGTATCATATAGCGACTAATCACATAATTTTCCTCCTGAAAGTGTCTTTGTGGTGATATGTATGAACATGCACAAATATACAGAAAGTGAGATGTAGGGAGGTGCAAGCCACAAACACTTCTTTAATTATGCTGTGAAGTTTTCTCCCATATGACCTAGTTATTCCAGGGAGCAGTCTTTAGGGACACACAACGCTCCCTGAAGTGGGTGAAGGAGGAGGGAAGATGTCCCCGGTGACACCAGGGGAAAACACCGTCACTGCTCTCGAGGGGGAGAGCTATTGTGGACCTTGTTTTCTCCTTTCTCTTCCCACTCTAAAGGATGAAAAGAAAACAAGGCAGCATCTCAGAAATGCTTTTGTCTCTCTGGGAACACAATGATACGCTATATAAATAAATAACATGTGAGAATAAAGTCATCAGATAGGCTATTCCAGGCTCTTTCTTGTTGTCTCCCTTTACTTTATTTTATTAATGTAATAATAGAAAGGGAATATGAAATAGAACAACCTTGTTACATCTTTAAAGATGAAAAGGTCATCCATTCAGCAGTCAACAATTTGGCCTCGTGAAAGAGCTACTGTCAAGTAACCGATCTGGCTTGAATACAATGTAGTCTCATATTCGGAAGTTTTGATCATGGTTGTATCACATCTAATTATTTTTGCTCTGATTAAGTCTGGTTCTTTTGCTTATTTTTACTTTGACTTATTTGGTGTATTTCTGAAAGCTGTAAGCTTTCCTCAGTTACACATTAAACAGCTGGATGAGACTGCATGTGAACGGTTTCTTTTGAATCCTAGGAGTTGTGCCAATAGATGAGTAAATTTAGAATAGTTTTAGAAGCTGCTGTTAATAGAAAGTACACTCATAATCACCAATTTTAAAAGAAAATCTGAATTCAGATTTATTCTCAGATCCAAACCTTTGGTGTCTGTGCTCAGATGCAGCAAGTTAACAATGAGACAGAATTCAAACTAAACATGTTTCAGCTAAGCTTCATTTTCCGATTTATTTTACTGAAGTGAAATGTCTTTATCAAAACCACAGATGTTTCCTTAACCTAACAAATTTAGTTCAAAAGGTGCTAATGCAGCTCACATGCGTAGTCTAAGAAAAAGTAGAAATGTTGAGATTAAAGACCTCTACAAAATGCCTTGTTTAGGTAAGTTTGTGAAATCATACTTCAGAATAGGATTTTAGTTACAAAGAAATGAAATGACTAGTGTTGGACAGATGCAAGGACACCGATGATTACACCCTCCAGTACGTTGTATCACAAGACACAATAAGACAGCTGATCAATTTGTTTCACTTACTCATCTACACAAGACATTTTGTAGAGGTTATCTTGAAATGACATCTGTTATCTCAACATTTCTACTTTTTTCTTAAAATAATATGACAATTTGTTTTTCCTCAAAATAGCATTTCGACTTTAATCTTGAAATTTATTCTCAAATAGCTCTACTACTCCTTTGTATATTAGCTATATTTGTTTTTTGGTTAGCTTATGTTTAATTATTCTGTATTTCAGCAAACTTTGTGTGTGGACTCCCTCCTTGTCACCTACTTTCAGCCAGTTCTTGACACTAACCAAGTATATTTAGTTTTCCTAAGTAAAAAATGCCTGAAAAGCAAGTGAAAAGTGAAAATAGTGCAAAACACAGAGCTGTCAAATGGAACAGAAATTGTGCTTTTTTTTTTTCAATTGAAAACTATTTCCAACACTCCAACTGCCATATTCAATTCAATTTCAATTCAATTTTATTTATATAGAGCCAAATCACAACAACAGTCGCCTCTAGGCGCTTTATATTGTAGGTAGACCCTACAATAATAACATATGAGGCCTTTATCCATTAAAAAGGATTGTTATTGCTCCATGTCTAATATTGCTGTTAAAATCTGTGGTAGGGATCTCTGTAAAGCCTGGAGCATCTTACAAAACATCAGCTGTGACATGAAAATATGTGTTGTGTATGTACGACTTGCTGTCAGCATGATTGCACACGATTCTAAGTGAGCCAAAGACACAAGTGTAAAAGCAACCCTATCACATTAAAGAAATCCAATATGAATGAGTGGTCATGACAAAGGATCAATAAGTTTGGCTAGAAATATTCCTAGAAATATTTTCTCTCTCCAGCATTTTCTTCACGCCTCTGGAAGTCGCAGTCCAGGTGAACTTCGGTTGCATCAGACGGTGTAACATCACTCATAATAGAGTGCATTTTCTGGCCCATCTCTGTGACAGCATCATCTCTTTGAGTGCCTCCTTTCTAAGTCACAGCCCACTGTGCTTTGGCATCGAACACTTATATCAAACCATTCCTTCTTATTCCTGCAGTGCTGAAAGTTTTTTTTTTTTTTTTAAGATGGAATTCAGTGGGTGGAATGGAGCAATTGATGACAAGTTTGTGCAGTCAGAAGGGATTCGTCGTATTTCACTTGCCATCACAGACATTTCTTTTTATAAATTAAATTGTTTTCATGTCTTCCAATGTATTTCATAATGCATAATGACAAATTAATGGTTCTGCTCATGCACCCCAGTAAGCAAATCCTTACATGAAACAACATTTGTTATTAGTCATCGACATATGCTCACTTTCACCAACTCTCAGTGCAATTTAACTTGCCATTAAACATTTGACCTTATTGCTGTACCCACATCAGGTGACTGTGATTTAGTAATTGACAAAATGTTCTGACTACTGATGCCAACTCTGCTTTATGACAGAGAATAATTTGCTTGATATTATGACTTATATTAACATTTCATAACCAACTGGCCTGCAGCACTCATCGGCCAAGACTGCGATTTTGCATCTAATAATTGTATTCTAATTTTTTCTTTCTTTTTCTTTCTTTTTCATGTCCCTCCTGTCTCTCCTTTTATTACACTGGGAGTAATTAAGATACTCCCTGTGGACTCTGAGCTCCTCTGAGGAATGATCTGAAAGACAATCATCTAAAGAGTTATGGAACTTGATTATCAATTATCAAGTGATCGGTCATATCATTGATAATATATTGACAAATTTGCAAAGAGAATTTATTGTAAAGTTGTCCCTGTTTTTAGAACCAGGCTCCCCACTAAATGAAATAATTAATATTAGTAAAAGACACAGACTCGTGAAGTAAAATTAAAAAATGTACAAGCCTATATAAGAAAATAATCACACCTCTGTGTTAATGTAGCATGTGTAAGGCAGTGCTGCATATCAAACACGTCAGGATAAACAGATGGCACAGAACTGCAATGTTGAGATTTCACACTGTGTATAATTTACAGCTCCAGTGATAGCTAGCATCACACAGCTTAAGCCCTGTAGTACTGTGAACCCAAGTACAGACCCATCTGAAACTGTAAAAAAATGTTTTTTTTTAATTACATATTTTTAACCATAACATTTAGCCATTTTTTTTCAAGTAGAGATTTTGTATGTTCCTGTCATTCCTCGAAGTTTGTCATTAAAAGAGCACCTAAATTTCATTATATAGCCTTGTTGTCATATTTGCTGCCAGCACTGTCAAACATTGCAACTTCAAACAGATTTTCTTTTTCCTAATGAGCAAAGGATGCATCCTGTTTTCAAATCCACCAAACGCCACCCCATCTGAAATGCATTTCCCTTTCTCTGTCTTCCAAACCATCCCCTTCACCCCTCCACCCCATTGCAATTGAACTCTGAAGTACCGGCACTCAAATCAAGCACTAATCCATTTTTAAGCTGACAGGGCATCCTGATTACGGCGGCAGCTTTCTTCTTCAAACGTCCCATCGTCGTCATCTATCCAGGAACACATGTCTAAACATGAAAGGGTTCCCAAGTTCAATTAGCCGATCAATTGTTTGTTGGTTGTGCCAACAAACTGGGGGCAAATTGTTATACAGACACCTGAGCCCAGGAGTTTAAGCCATAAAGTTTGCATGAAGGTACAAATTCAGACAGTCTCAAACAGCTAAACAGGGCACCTTTATTTGTTGAGAAAAATCAGCCAGCACAAGCACAGTTGTTTTAATACCATCACTGTCACTTTGTTGTTGAATCACTAATATTCATATCTTAAAATTTGAGGAATGAGACAGCAAGCCTTGTCTCCATGTAAAAGTAGGAGGAAGAAGGCTAGCATAAATCACTTTCATGATTAAAGTGTCTTTCATCCACACTGCTAATGAAGCATAGGCTAACTTCACAAACCCTCCTTCAAGTTTGAGTTAAGAAGCAGAAGAACTAGTACTATTAAATCCTTTATGGAAATTTTAATGTCTGTGAAATAATTTGACAACAATTTAGGCTTTTCTTAAGCTCATTGCATAATTATATTTATCACAAATCACTTTTTTTTCCATCAAGCCTGCTGATGGAACTCAAAACAATTGTTGCTATAAAGCTTTAAAAAATTAGATTCTCCTCCAAAGAGAAAGGGGCCAAGTGAGGTGGTTCAAGCATCTGAATATAATGCCTCCTTGATATCTCGTAGATAAGGTATTTTAGGCATGTCCTACCTGGAGGAGACTATGGAGAATACTTAAAATATATTTTAAATAAAGACTTTTCAAGGGTCTTGCTGAAGAATTTTGACAAGTACTCAACAATTTGAACACTGTCACTATTTTTATAATGTCATAGCTTAGTGTGGTATGACCTGTGGTTTAGCAAACAGAAGATGTAATGAATGATAATTTTAGAATTTATGTGTACCATGACTAAGCCTGGAAAAAAAAACACTTCACCGTGTCATCATCTAGTTATTAGTCCATGTTATGTCCATTTGCTAATAGCTGCTGAACCTTACTGTTCAGTGATGAATTTATTGTTTTTAAAAGTTTCCACAGTGACTTTCAGTCAGCTAAAGTTGTTCAAATAAGAATTGTGATAGGCGTAACTTGACATTTTAAATACACAGACTCTTGGCTCTGGAGAAGCCAGTCCATGACTGATGGTGTTCCAGTTTGTTTGCATTTTTTCTATCCAGGTATACATTTACTGCACTGGCAGTGTGCTTGGGAGTATTGAAAATAGAAGCCACTGACAATCAGAAAGTTTCCAAATGGTATTTCATAGAGGAAATCTGACATTCTTTTTTCTGCATTCATAATTCCATCAAATTTAAAAGGATTCTCAATACTACCAGCTGAAATACTTACCTCCTGAAGTTTTCTATACATATTTATAACAATTATAACCAAAAGTGTTAAACATGATTTCATCACTGCGTAAGACGTGTTGCAGTTCTTGTATGATTTGTCATACCTCAGCTTTTCTTCTCCATTTCCTTAAGAAAGGCTTCTTAAAGATATGACTTTCAGATACTATTTATTTGCTGAAGATGTGTTACTCTCTAAAATAACCTGAAACACACTGTCACATAATTAACAGTTAGCAGTATGAACCTTAGTCTACAGTCCCATTCACCAACACAAGGCCCAATCCTGATGAAGACACATAGGATCATGCTTGAAATTTTTATGCACAAACATAATGCCAACAACGCAAACCAAAGCTAAAACCAGCCCAAAGACACTGCAGAGTAATCACCATGGTGATTCTACTTGAGAAACATGAACAGGTAGAATGGGAACTGTTTAGCACTGCTTTTGTTAAATGTTGAAGTTCAGGGTCTGGGCTGGGGTAGGCATACACTCAGCTTTAACACCACTTTGGGTTCTGTGCTTTGTGTAAGCGTGCCGTCAGTACAGATTTTTGCAAAAAGCCAAAGTCACATTAGCAGTATTATGCAGTTGTTTCTGTCTTGGACTCAGATTATACTTTACCATCATGGTTTTTGTCCTTCTTTGCAATTAAAAAAATATCATCTTCTTGGGACACCAAGTGAAATCAAGTCCACCGGAAGAAAAAGGCATATTTTCATCGTGTGTTACTAGCCAGCGTCTTACTAGCCAATGATACCTCTTGAGTAGTCTTCTACATTCCTACAGGTTTCACTTCATTAAAACATATATACTCATTTGGAATTTGATGCAAGCTCTGTGATAGATTGTGACAGTACTAAAGACTATTTCTACTTACTTCATCATAATGTCACCTCTTCTTCTGACAATGCTTTGTAAGTGTCGTGGAACTCAGTCGCGGTTTAGCATTGCAGCATAAATCATTAAGTATTAATGATGTGTTACGAATGTTCAAATTAACCATGATTATATCTACTCTGAACTGTCTTTTCCCATTGCAGCAATGCCTGACAGCCCAAATAAACGCCGTTCAGTGTCCCTTCTTAGCCTTATCCCTCACAAACAAAGGTCTCTCTAAACTCTCCAAAGATTTTCATCATAAGAAAAAAGATCAGTTTTACACAGAGAATGATATTCTTGATTTTTCTATGTATGTTTCTGACATATTTCTTATTCTGGATATTTTTAATTGCCAGTTAGTTTACTGATGGAATAAACATGGTGTGGTTTGCACTGTTTTCCCAAAGCAAGGTTCTGGCTCAAATCCATTTTTGACTTGAGCTCTTCTTTGGAGTAGTGGTGGGTGGATCGATCAATATATCGACTGTATCGATACCAAGTCAGCATCAGTATCGGATCGATACAAGCCTGGTGAGATCGATTCTTTACTTTAAGTTCCACTCTTGTTTGCAATGCTGTGGTTTCGGCAAAGACGAAACAGCCAGGTCGCTGGACTTGCCGCTCCTGTGTGAGCGCGGAGCAGGCACACTTTGCTCCCCCTCCCCCCTCTTGTATTTAGATGCTGCGCCGTCACGTGACGTGACTTAGAAGCCTTCGGGGTTGTTAAGTTGTTTACATATTATTTATATTTTCACCAGTTGTTTTTGTTGTTGAGAATTTCAATTGTAATTTTTGTATTATAGTTTCTCAACAGTACTTCTTTGTTTTAATTTGTTTACTGGTTTGCGTGCACTTTTTATTTAAGATTTTTCTAAAAAAAAATTATAATATTCATTTTCTATTAGCATTTTCTATTTAATTATAATCTTTGTCCTAATTATCTCCTGGGTTTAAACTATTTAATAATAACAAAGGAAAAGTCACAAAAAACAATTAAGGTCATGAAAATTAACTGAGATTTAGCAATTCAATGACACATCCACCTTATTTAATGACAAGTTTCAATATTGGCAATACTGGGCTGTATTTACTTGGTATTAGACTGATACCCAAATATGCAGTATCGGACACCACTACTGTGGAGTTTTATGTTCCCCCCATTTGTCTATATGGATTTCATTCTTATTTCCTCCTACATGCCAAAATCCAAATGGGTTATTAGGTTAATTGGTGATTCTATATTTGCCGTAGTTGTGAATTTAAAAGTGTAGAATGTCTCTCTGTGTTGGCACTGTGATGTACTGGTGACCTGTACAGGGTTGTGCCATACTTCTTGTCCTATGACAGCTGGTCTAGTCTCCAGTGCCACTAAAAATTTAAGTTTAAAAAGTGGTTGAGAAAACTGATGGATATGCCATTGACTAGTTGCTAATTAAGTAAAACAGTTGTGTGTGTGACATAGTAAGAGTGGATCTGCATTATCTACCATTATCTGCATTATGATGTCTTGTGTTCTTGTAATTATATTTTGGATTATATGCAGGATCTTATAGTTTCTTGGTAGATTATTTTGGTCCTTGAGTTTCTATGAGTTTATCCTGCTTCCCCTATATATTGTTGCCAGGTCTACCATGTCTATTTGGTGTTTAGTTACTCCCTGTTTATTCTGCTAGGCTCTTATCTCATGTTTATATTTAGTTTTGTTTCCCCTTGTTTAATTATTTAGATTCTATTCACCTGTCTTTTGTTTTCCTCAGCTGTTTCCTGTCCCCCAAATGTCATGTGCGTATTTAGGCCTTATGTTTTTCTTAGTTCTTTGTCACTCAGTGCTTTCAGTATGATCCGCTCCTGTTTAGCTGTGTTCTATGAGTTGCTGGTAATAATGCTGAGCTTTTTAGTTTACTTCCATCGCTGATGTTCTGTATTTGGGTATTAATCCTGGTTGCCAGATAGCTGCATATGACAGGCTCAGTTACATCAAACAGTCCAAGAAGCCTTTCCAAAAATTAGATGAAGTCCATTGCAAACCCACTGGACACCAAGTACAAACACTATACCTATGAACAATCACTTGAGTTGGGAATGGAGGGTTGTCTTTCAAGATGGTCAAATGATTCCCAACGAAAAATGAGTATTGAAATGCTCATCCCTGTTCATGACTATAGAGATGATCGTTACTACAATAAGGATCCTAATTGCAACTATATGAATGTTAGGTGCAGCTGGTTACATATACAACATATATACAAAGGTACATATAAACAAATAAACAGTCGTTTAAGAAAGTGACCCTGCACAGCTCAGTAGCTGGTCCCTGATCTATCACAGCCTATATCAACCTACCATTCATGGATTTCAACAAAGGCAAAGGCTCCTCTCATGACCCAGTAGTTGTATTTTCATATAACCTATAAGAACACCAAAATAACTACTTCCACTACACTTCACTCTATATCTTTGCAGCAAAATTCTCAGCTGTTATTTATTTTTTATGACATCACTTTCCAACCCATAGTATTACTTTACAATAATTATATCCTTTATATCTGATTTAGAGAGTGCAAGAAAGTCACAATAATGTGCATCTAGCATCTGTCATGCACATAATCTCATCCTTACAATTGTCAAATAACTTTGTTTCAAACACTAACTTTGATCACTTTGCTTAACAATAATTAGTGCTGTTAAACACCATTTTCACCTGACCCATTTTATCTCACGTTTCTCCTTGCTGTCTCATTTGTCTCAATGCTTTCTTATGACTCAGCTTCTGTCTCTGTGTAGCACTGCCTGAAGTTATCTTTCTCATATTCTGTCTGTTTTCTTTTCATCATATTCTTGATGAATTTTCATCTCTCTCACTGAGGGAAGGGAGCAAGCAAATTCTCATTTGCTTGCTCCCTTTCCTCTGTTTCTTTATGACTTGGCCTTTCATTCATTCTCTTTACCTTTCTCACTTTCTCCAACTTTCTTTGCAGGCAAGAAGTCATTGAGATCAAAGGGAGGAAGAAATGGAAAGAGGCAAACCTAAACCCCCACGCACATGTCTTTCCCATGCTTTCTTTTCTTTTCTACTAAATCTGAGTCAGTCTTCTTCTAAATATCTCTTCAACATGTCCCATCTTTTTGCCCCTCTTAGACTTTTTCTTACTTCCCAGTCTTTTACCCATACCATATCTCTTTTTGCCCCTTTTCTTCTTTTGGTCTTCTCTAATCGGAATATCTGCCATTACAGATGACATTAGCCCATGGAATCACTTAACACCACACTCCAACACATGGGGAACATGCAACAGATAAAGCAGATGTCCCTGAATGATTCACTAGATTCAAGATGAAACAGAGAAGAAAGGGGTTGGGAAGAAAGGATATGGACAGCTCCCACATATGTAGGGATTCTCCGCCCAAAGCTGCCAAGGGGGCTTTCATCTCTTCATTATTCAACAGCCCTAACAGTGTCTGGATCTTTCTTTTATTTTTTTTCCCTTTTCATTTAAAGCAGAGGAAGTACCATTTAGTGTATACACATTTACCCATAAAAACATCTTGAACAAATGCCAAACACAGACAAGCAAACTGTTTTACCAACACAGAACACAGGAGCACACAGCTACACACATCACACCTACAGTCAGGTTCTTTATATGTTAATAAAGTCCCTCTAGACATCCTCTGTTCTCCAGGCTGCTTCATCTGTCCTTTTGTATTTCCCCAAGAGTGTTGTATGGTCTCCAAACATACACCGACTCACACACTGTGTCTATGTGTGTGCTTGTTGAAATGTCCATTGAATCTACACACTAGTACTAGACATGACCAAACATTGCAGGAACTTTACAAAAATATTAGCAATAGAGCAATGTGATGAAATTCCGAACACAGAACTGCAAATCTCTCCAGTGTGTCATGAAGCTTGTACATGATAACTTGCTCAAAGGTGTCTCCCCACCCACCCCTACCCACCCACCTAAGTCCACTGTGGGATACATCATCAGAGGCTTTGAATGAGCTTTGTTAATTTATTTAGTCATTTTTCTCCTGCAGGTATACCACTGGGATTCTCCAGTTTGCTGCTCAGAGTGGTAATCTGTGGGATAGTCCTCATCTTGTGAGCTGAAATTGATGTCAATTAAAGAGTCCCCACAGGAAAAGTATTGCAGGTGGACCAAGTGAGCAGCTCAAAGTCAAGGTTGAGCTATCTTAAAATAGAGTTGTGTGCTTGTAAAGAGCTGTGATGAAAATTGATTCTGAAAGATTGAGGAGATGTGTATTTTTAATGGAGGAGCAATTGCAATAACATGCATGCACTCTCTCTTTCTCACACACACACACACACACACACACACACACACACACACACACACACACACACACACACACACACACACACACACACACACACAGACACAGTGTATTTCTCCAGTGTTTTAAAAGACACAGCGTGATTCCGTGCAGCTATTCTTTACCTGCCGTTGTTGCCTGCCTACAGTCGTTAGCCGAGTCAAAGAGAACAAAGTCTCAGAGAGGTAAAAGAAATGTGGAAAAAAGACAGAAAAATAATACTGGCCAACAGTTTTATTTACCAATCTTTTCCTGCCCCCTCCTTTCCTCTTCTCATTTTTTCCTCCCTTTCCAATCAAAGTTTCAGTGCGCAACAATAAGACTGCTTACTCTCTCAAAAGCTGTTTAAGTGAATTTCACTGGCTCACCGGGGAATCGCCCCACTGAGGCTTTTGAAGGCATTGAGGCAGGGAGAGAAAGTAATTACTTTTTTCCCTAAACAGAAGTGGGGCGCGGCATGATGTGTGTATATGAGTTTGTGCTTGTGTGAGGGAATGAATTAGTTTGTGTGCACATGCGAATCTGTGTCATGCGTTTGCATGTGTAACTGTGCATCCTTGTGTTTGTCTGTGAGACTACACACACAGTAATAGAATAAAAAAGGTTTTCAAATTCAAGTGAGCCCAGTGAAACAAGTGTGTGTGTGTTTGTGTGTGTTTGTTTAAATGTGGTTCTTTTGCATATCACACCTGTGTAAATAAGCCCTGATTAGACCTTTAGAAGATGTGTTATATATAGTTTTTGAAACTAATTTTACATTAGAAATTTTCATACCATCTTTCTGATTTGAATATACACAGTGGTGACATGCTGCATGTGTATGAGCTTACATTGATATATGCCAGATGAGTCAATTTTGCCTCAAGGAAAATTGTTATGGGTCTTGCTCATGACTGAGGATGAGATGGGATGGGATTGACAGCATAGGCTGAAAAAATGGATTGGCATGTTGACTCAATGCAGGGGCAATAAAGGTTTCCTACAGTGAAAAGGTGCCGAGCCTCAAGGCAAAGGATGTTTACCAATTGATCTGTATATTCCAACTCTCGCCTATGTTCACAACCTAATAGTATTGACCAAAAGAACTGCTAAAATGAGCTTCCTAGCTTACAGGTAATTTATCCACATAATTACACAGACTTTGGAACAGAAACTCAGCAGTGTCATATTGGAAGAAGTGATATAAAAACTGCCCCCAAAACTATGTATTTTGTTAAGGAGGACACCTTTGCCTGTTACCCAGTAGGCAATGCCGGTGACCTCAGTGTCTGCCTTTCCAGATGGTGAGCCTGTACTTTTGCAATTACAGTGGTCATAAGATCCAAAAGTATGACATTACAGAACTATACTTATTTTGCTGACACCATGACCCAGAACTTAGCCATAGGGGCACCATAGCTTAGCTGACAATGAGCTCTGACCTCCAACTTCCTAACAGCTTGGGATATGTCATATAACATTTCATTTTGCCTTTATACTTCTTTGCTCATGAAGGAAGGAAGATTGTTATATATTCTTAAAAGAATGAATTCAGTTGGAAACTAGACCTTGTTAGACAAAACATTGAGGCTGTGGATTCTAAAACCACATGAAAACCTTAAATCACATCTCAGATAGACTGGCATCATAACTGGCCACACTCTTTTCTGTTCCCCCTTGTCTCATGATCTGTTTTGCCTCCTCTTAAATCTTAAGCCTTGATTATACACTGTTGCAGTTATGGACAGCTGGAGACATTCATGTTACATGTCTTTGAAATCTGCTTGAAGTCCACCGCCTGGGTTTCATGCATAGTTGGCGCATTGTAATGTAAAGTCTCTGCAGATGAGTCCACGTGGTCACAAAAAATTGGCAGGCATGTGGACATAAGCACAGACCCTCTGTCCAGTGATGAAATTTACGTCACTCAGTACCAAATAAATCCCTGTGGAAAGCATAATCAAGGCTTTAAAGCCAGCGCTTGCTCTTACCTTCTCTTCTCGTCTAGTGTTTATCATTGTTCTTATCTTTCAGAGTTTGTCTACAAGTATTCAGTTTACAGAAAATACTTTTGATTTATACTCTACAAAAATGTGCTCAAAGTTTTGGTTTTAGCTAGTATAATTTAATGAAGATATTTGTTTTTTTTTTTACTAAGATTACTTTTAATCAACATGTTCACTATTTTTGTCTTTACTGTTTCTTTAGTCTAAAATTAATGTCTGGTGTCTTGTTATCAAAGTACAGATTGTTGATAATCCAAAAATAATCTGAGATAATTCTAATTTATTTTAATTTGTCTGAACTAATTAACACTGATTTAATATTACAAAAATTGAATTCTTTTAATGTTATTCTTTGTTAACCTGAGAGTCAATTTAATTCAGTTTTATTTATTTAGCTCCAAATCACAACAGCAGTTGCCTCAAGGTGCTTGAGTGAAACTTTCTCTTTCCTATATGATTGTGTTAGAATTTTATTCTGCTTTCTCTTTAAACTTTTAACATTCATCTAGGCATGGCAACATCTGGTAAAATCATCATGTAATGCATTCTTGTTCCTTTTTGTACACAGACAATGGGTGGGCCACAACAATTAAGAATAGTATTCCAACAGTTCAATTAAATATGACAGCCACTTAAGTACAAACACTCTGCAGACACTTCATTATAAGGTGAAGTATAAGGAAGATCCAATTCTGCCTTTAAAAAAGGGGAAAAAAACACAAACTCACTGCAGCATGTAGGAAACCTTGTAAGATACATGTTTTTGCAGATTTAACACCTTGCCCAAAGTTTAGGTAAGATAAGATAATATAAGATCAACCTTTATTAGCCCCACAAATGCTCTGTTA